>NW_027154463.1:508-28121 GCF_002600585.1 Cystoisospora suis
TGCACATATGTGCATATCTATATATATATATATGTGCCAACATATATATATCTATATTTGCGTGTATATATGTATGGGTACGGGGGTGCGGGGGCATATGTAGGGTTGCATGTATGTCAGACGTGTTATGTCATTATTCCTACTACGACAACCAGATAGCGTTCATGACTTTGGCCCCTATAGCAGATCGTCTTTCTTTCGTAGTTGTACAGGAGCACTTAGGGGTGATCTCTTGTCTTCTTCTTCCCATTCTTTTTTCTTTTTCTTTCTGTCCATGTGTGTCAATTAGTGATGCATGCACATGCACAGATGCATTCATTCCCCCGCACATTCCCTCGCGTCCATCCATTTATCTATTTCCATTTAGACAGTCCGGTATACACACTTCGACATTTGCATACATCTCATACACATACAATTCTCCATACATCCCCCATATTTATATCTTTATATCTTCTCACTCATACACCCTATCCTCACTTCATGGTTGCCTGTGTCTCTCTATTTCTCCCTTCTTTCTTTCTTTCTTTCTTTCTCATCTCTTTCTTTCTTTTGAAACCCTCTCTTCCGCCTTTCTTAGCTTGGTATATTTCTATGTGTGGCACGGTGTGTGCGTGTAGGTTCGTATGATGTAGGGAAGACGACTGTACTGAACCAACTACAAGCTCTAGGAAGTATTAGGCCTCTGTCTCCCGTGGAGATTTATAAGAATACAGGGGGTGTCTCCTTGATCGATTACGCCTGTCTAAATGAGAGATCTCTAGAGGATGAAGAAGATCTCACAACTGTCGATTCTCAGAGATGTGCCAATGTCTATATTCTACAAAATCTGGAGCTTGTGTAAGTTGAGAGGCACAGACATCATACACACATCAAGACTAAGCAAAAGGAAAAGATTTCTCTTCTTCCACTTAAGCTCAAAGCCTACACATGACGTGTCTCACGGGTCTAGGATTGATCGATCTATTCTCAGCATGCTGTCTACCTATGCCCCTAAGCAGATCTCCACTTTCCTTAGCATATGGCAATACGAGAAGCAATTAAGACAGACGTATAGAGATATTGAGAGAGAGAGAGCGAGATAGAGAGAGACATCTATTTATAAACATTATGAGCTTATACGTATATGAAGATATTCATATAGACGTGGTATAGCCATATATATATATATATATATGAATGGGGTTGCGTCATGTCTATGTGAAAGATATAGAAAGCAGAGAGAGGACCTAAGAGAGAGAAAAAAGAGAAGTTTGAATCTTCTCTGTCGTGTCTTCTCTCTTCTTCTCTCACGGTGGTTTTCTCTCTTCATTGCCTTTCTATTTTTCATGTCTACCTCTGTGTCTTTTGCCAAGCGGAAGCTAGCTAGCTAGCTAGCTAGCTAGCGATGTTGTCTTTCTTCCTTCGGACCTCACGATTGATGCTTTGTCTAGATCTGTCTGAAAAGGAAAAAAGCCTAGCGATCCAAGTATCATAGAATGAGACACAGTGTAGGTGGAAATACATAACCTAGACATATCCACTTATTATCTACATACACCTTCTGCCTATCTCTCTTCAACCTATCGCCCTGGCCTCTATCTATCTATCTATCTTTAGTCTGTCTATCTATCTTTAATCTATCAATCTATCACCTTTCTTATTTGGAATATGTATCTCTGTACCGTGATGTATTTGTATCTCGATTGATCTATCTTTCCTCGGTCTTTCCTTCTCCTATCTGTCTCTGTATTGACCTTCTTATGCCCCCCCATCCTTTCGATCATGGTCGAGAAGCCCTCGATTTCTCTGTCCTCAAATACATCATTCTTTGTCTCCTTTCACTCTTTCTCTTGTCTTTCAGAGATCGCCTCGTGGAACTGCTTCCTGCAGATGCTTTGTATCACCTCTGCTTTCTCATATGCTTGGATATGAAGCAAGCCTGGTGTGCCATGGACGAACTAGGGCGCTGGATGCGCGTAGCGGAGCGCATCTTCAATCATCTCTTCTCTCTTCAAGATGTTGTAACGCAAGATCGCTTAAAAGAAAAAAGTAAGAAGACATACACACATTAATCTCCTCTTCTTCTTGTCTAAGCAAAAGATATATAGAAAGAGAGAGAGAGAGATAGCAGATGAGAGGACTGATAGCTTGAAGATTGATATAGATTCGTGGTGGATAGATACGGGATCGAAGGCTTCAATTGTATCCGTCATTTGATCTGTCTCTCTCTCTATCTTCGCTTTCTCTTGTCTTTTTCTTTCTCTTCTACTTACTTAGTCAGTCGCGATACTGCGCAGTTGACATAACACATCGCTCTATCTATTCCTGCATACACATACACATATATATATATATATATAGATATGTATACTCATGGAAGTTACATAGATTTGTATCGATACATGTATACATATAGTGTGTATAGTAATAAGATAGCATACATGTGTTTGGAGATCTTTCTCTAAATGTCCTGCCTTTCAAGGCGCCCCTCTCTCTTCATCTCTCTCCCTCTATCTCTGGTCTGTCTATCTCCTGTAGTCTATCTTTAATCTATCTCTCTTTAATCTATCCATCTATCTTTAATCTAGTATTTCTCTTCAATCTTGTATTTTATCTATCTCCTTTCATATCCCTCCTCGTGTCTATTCTCTCTAAGGTGGATTGAATCATCTTTCTCTTCTCTCTTTCTTTGGTCTTCTGTAATCTTCTTCTTTTTCTCCTCATCTTCGTCGTCTTCTTTGTGTGTCTGTGGCCATGGTGTGCGTAGTGCAGAGGTATTTGATGGCGTTTCGTCGTAATACATTCCCCCATACGGGCTTGACGAGGGCCCTTACCGGTGCTATCCTAGACCTCCAGCAATTCGGCAGTACTACCATCGCCCCTCACGCTCTAAATGAAGAGGTAGGTATTTCTTGTCAACTGCATGCAAAGAAAGTAAGCAGGATCAAAACAAAGATCCACAATAGAGAGAAAGAGATAAGAGATAAGAAACAGAGTGAATGAAAATGGGAGAAAGCCTTATTAAGAAGTGATGGGAGCCGTTGTTCGTTTCGTTGGTAGGGTGCTCGTGAGAAAGACGAGAGGGGGGAGGGGAGATACACCCCCCAGCATACATCATACCTATCTACAGATATCACATGCATATATACACATCTATACATAGATATATACATGTATGATAGAGCATACGTGTATGCATTCATATGTATGTATGTGCATATATAAGGTGGGGAGATACTTTCTTTCGATTGATAGAGACCGAGAGAAAGAGAGAGAGAGCTATAGTAATGAGAGTAAGAAGAATAGTAAGAAAAAGAGTAAGAATAGTAAGACTAAGAAGAAGAAGGTGACGACCATGAGGATGGGGGTCGTAGTAGCAGTGCTAGTAGTAGCGCCACTACTACTACTACTATGACTACTATAACGACTATTAGCACTATGACTAGTCTTACTAGTACGCCTACTACTACTAGTACTAGTAGTGCTTTTCCTCATAAGAGGAGTCATAGGAGAAGCTGCTGTACAACAAGTAGAAGGAGTAGTAGTAGTAGTCACTGTAGTAGTAGTAGTGGGAAGAGTAGAAGTGATGAAAGTAATGAGAATGACTTTTTGGGTTATGATAGGGATAGGAAATGTCTCTGTGGGACTGAGGGAAAGCCCGCTGTCTCTTTATCCCGTTCATCCTGTATCTGCATACATCAACTACACACACGCATCCACATCGATATTTAGGCATATACATATTCATATATGATTAGAGAGACTCGATATGCATACATTCATATATCTATATATATATCATACGTATACCGTGGAGACATGTCTCATCCCTATCATTTTGTTTGACCCTCTAATCTTGATATAGAATAAACATCTCTTCTTTCTTTCTTTCTTTCTCACTCTCTTTCATTGTTTGTTTAGCTAGCAAAGACGTTGGAGTCTTCGGTGAATCTACACCCCAAAGGGACCCTCGCCCCTCCCGTTGACTCTCCTTTGCCTGTTCCTGTCGTGGTGGTCTTAACGAGATCAGATGCCTATCATCAGCTTAATACGCGGCAGAATTTGGGGCAAATTGATATCATGATGGCCTATCTACGTAAAGAATGTCTCAAGTATAACGCAGCTATCATTGCATGCAACTGCAGGGATGAAAAGAAGTAAGAAGAAGAAGAGATTATCTCACACACACAGTCTTCCATTTCTGTCGGTACAATAGAATGGTCATGTCGCATGTAGAAAGAAAGAGAGATAGAGGGAATTTAGAGAAAGGTCTTGGGAGAGGTGCAGGGGGGTGGGAGATCTATAGAGAAAGATCTAGAAAGAGTAAGAAAGAAAGAAATAGGGAAGGTGGTATGGGTCTGCATAGTTACGGATGATGGATAGTGTACGTACAGATATATTCATGCATGCACTGGCATGCATATCTACATGTCTATGTATATCCGTACATATCTATCTCTTCATATCTACAAACATGCTTCATATATCCATATCTATATACATGCGGGTATATATATATATATATGTATAGATGCATATATATACATACAAAGTTACATATGGAAGTCCATACGTTGACTCTTTCTTTCTTGCTAGATTCTTTCTGAATGTGTATGCGTGCAATAGGACTAGCCGTAGTAGAAGGCGACTACGGTGTCGGGTGAAAGACTACGCCCTCCTTCGTCCTCTGTGTCTCGGTCTCTGACTCTCTTCTTAATGCATGCAATTTATCTCTCCGTCTACCTACATGTATATCCACCGCCTACCTCAAAAATTCCCTTGAAACCCCCTCTATACTAACTTTAGATACACATATATATATATATATACATAATATATATATATATATACATATATATGTAGCTACATGCACGTGTGTGTATGCATGTGGGGAGGTAGAGGTGTATAGAAGAACGACGTGTACTAGGGGCAGTGTAGAGTGTATGCACAGCCAGATGGCGCCGAGGCATGGAGGTGTGACAGATAATGAGGTCGTTGATAAGAGAAAGAAACGCAGTCTCATAAGAGAGGAAGGTGGATGTGCTATGTATTGAAGAGGGTGTATAAGATAGATTATGTAAGTGGATGGAGGTCTGCTAGTTAGAAGGAAGAAGATGATCTTCTTTCGTGTCTCGATATCTTGATTAGGTGTATGTGAATGTGTGTGTATGTCTGTAGTCCTAAGAATATTTTTCTTCTCTATCGATATCTCATGCATAGGCTAACCAATTGCTTCTTCAAGTAAGCGAAAAGGAAAGACCTCTCTCTCTTCTCTCCTTTTTTCTTTCTCACTCTTTCTTTCTTTCTGTTGTCCGAGGTGAGAGAGTGTCTCTTCTCTGAGAGAAAGAGTGGGAGGTAGATCAATAAGAAGAATAAGAAGACTTTGTCTATTCAGAGTTGATGTCATGCCTGGTATTCTTCTGTACGTACTTCGTTTCCTGTATAGAGATAGTCTCACATACATAGAAAGATGTAGAGAGATCGATCTAGACATTATCAACACACACATTTTCATACATACAGGTATCTCTATGAAGTCGTATCAAGAGGTTACTCTACTTCGTAGGTATCTTCTCTCTATATATACACGTAGACATGGATATATATATATATATATATATATGTGTATATGTATGTATATCTATCTCTATATCCAGATATAGATGTATGAAGAGATAGGTGGACCTTCTCATATCTCGTCAACGATGTGAGGTTAAGGTGTGTGTGTGTCTCTCTCTCTGTCTCTGTCTCTCCCTGTATGTATACATGCGTAGATAGAGATACGTATGTACATGTATATATATATATATATGTACATCGAGGTCTGCACCTCTGTAGGTTGATATGTACATGTCTGCCTTTCTTTCTTCATTCTCTCTCTCCCTCTCTTTTCTCTTCTTTGTATATACACGATGTGGCATGCATTAGTGTGCATCTTCTATTTATATCTTTTTCTTGTCTTTGTGTAGAGAAGCGCCAGCCACAGAAGACGTCGAGACATTCTTCATGCCGTCAGGGTGTGATACAGAAGAAGATGTGACGTAAGACAATCGGAGAGAAGAAGAAGAAGGACACCAGAAAGAAGAAGGAGAACAAGATTCTCCTCCTCTCATTCATGTGATCTTATATTCCTGCTGATACCCATCTCTAAAGACGAAAGAAAGAAAGGATAGAGCAGTCTCATCTTGTCAGGATCAGTAGTAGGCGTTTCAGTTGACTTAACAAGTGGATGTTCTGGAGGTCTCTTTCGCTATCTGCTTGATAGATAGACACATGCATACATAGGTGGTAGATAAATAGATAGATAAATAGAAAGATAGATAGATCGTTCCTCTATAACGAAACACTTCATTCAGATCAATAGGAGAGACGTCTTCTGACGTCTTCTTCTCTTTAGAGATTTAAGGAAGAAGCCTCTCTGTCTCTCTGTCTGTCTGTCTGGGTGAGTGAGTGGTCCTTCTCTTTCTTTTCGTGGATCTCCTAGATAATTCTTTCGCCTCCTCTCAAGGTCGACAAGAGACACTTTAACTCTTCACAGCATTGCTGGGTATATCATACTCATCTATCTCTCTATCTTTAATCTATTCATCTATCTCTCTATATCGAGTAGATAGGTTTCTGTGTAGGTAGGCTCGTTAGTGGTATCATTGCAGGCGTATGTGATGTATGTGACTCGTGGCAGATATAGGAATAGAAGAAGAAGTTTCACAGATGCTTTATTCATCCTCTCTCTCATCTTCTCTTCTTTCCTTTCTCTTTTCTCTCTTCTCTTTCGTGAATTCTTTCTGTTTCATCTTCTTCCCCTTTGTTCTTCTTCTTGTGGGTCGTCTTATAGACAAGCTGTCGAGCAGACCGTTGCAGGAAATTTCGAGGTAAAGATCAAAGAGAAGAAGACAGAAAGAAGAAAGAAAGAAGGAAGAACGAAAGAAAGAAAGAAACAACTAGGAAAGTCGTAGAAGCAGAAGGGAGGAGAAGAAGAAGAAGGGGGGTGTTGTTTTCCGTTAGAGACCAAATGTGGTGTACATACACCTTGTGGGGGGGACCTTATCTCTCTTCACCTTTCTTCTTCTTCTTTGCCAGACATTTTTCTTCCTCCTCTTCTCCTGCGTTGCTCTCCCACATGGGCAGTATCACCTCGGCTAGATTCTTTCTGTGTCTTCATGTTCTTCTCATTCTCTTTCTTCTTCTCCTTTCTTCTTCTTTCTCTTGAGTTTATTTCATTCGCCTGAAGTGAGGCATCTTCTTTGTCTTTCTTTCTTTCTTTCTTTCCCTGTCTCTCTCTCTCTCTCTTTCGCATTATGCTTGGCTCGTGGATCAGGCATACGGGTACACATGCAGATATGCATATACAGAGATATAGATGCTTGTAGAGACAACCTGAAGAAAGAAAGAAGGAGAAAGGAGAGACTATTCTCTCTCTCTCTGTGTGTGTCTCTTTCCTTCTTGTTTCTCTCTTTCAAGTTGTATGGGTAGTAGTGGGGATATTTTGACCTTCGTCGACATTCTTCACGTCCCTCACCATCATCATGACCCACAGTGTCCGCATCTTAACTCATTCCTCTTCTTCTTCTCTTCCTCTATTCTTCTCTTCTTCTCTTCTCTCCGTCAGAGGTATCTTTTCGTATGTTCCAAATTTCCTTCATTCCATGTGATCTTCCAGTCTCTCCATGCCTCCAATCTTCATATCATCTCTTTCCTTCTCTCTCTCTTTCTTTCTTTCTTTCTTTCAATTTTTCCTTTATGTTTGGCCAGAAACCTTATGAGGCATGGATTACACGTCGTATCGAGCCGAAGAAGGTAGGGCACCTGCATGTACACCACGCATGCCCCCCTCCCAGGTGTATAGACACCACACATCCCTCTTAGCAGGGTTCTTATTCTATCTGTGTATCAAAAACGACTCCTCTCTCTCTCTCACTCTTTACATTCTCTTTCTTCATCCTCTCTTCTCCCTCTGCAACACCCACATAGGTCCTTCGTCAGTAGATAGATTAAAGGTAGAGAAATAGGATTAAGATAGATCTAAGCACGTTGTTTCGGTATCGACAAAATTGCAAGCCTGAGGCAAGGACATGTCCAGAGGTGGAGATCTTAAAATGAGAGAGAGGGAAAGAAGAGATACAAAAGATGACCTTCTCTTCATGGATGGAATGACTTAGGCATGCGTATACCCCCGTCTTCTTTCTTAGTTATGTCTCTCTCTCTTTCTTTTCTTCTCTCTCCCTCTCTCTTCCTGTAGGGTATACAGATACATAAGTGTCTCTTCTTCTTTTTGTGTTTTATCTCTCGATGCCTCTAGCTATTATGTAGTGAAGGGCCACTACTAGAGTTCCACCAACTGCCCTAGGTGTAAAAGCATTTGGACGCATCATCGTGTACGAGGTGTATGTACACCACATGTGTCCCCGACTGGTCTTTGTCTCACGCCAGCTCTAGTTCTTTTGTCTCAGATTCTCTCTTTCTCTCTTCTTGCCTTCGGATTCAGTAGAAGGGAAGAAAGAGAATTAAGGAAGAAAGATCTACGCAAAGAGATGAAAAGAAAAGAAAGAAAAAAGAACGAAAGGAGAAAATCTATCAGGAAGGCTCACCGCTGGGGTAGTTGTATGTTGTATGTATACATGTATATACATTGTATGTATGCCCCTCTTGTGTATGTATATATATATATATATAGATATATATATGCATCTGTATATATATGTGTGTGTGTGTGATGCATGCGTTATGTATATGTGGGTGTGATGTGAGTAGCTTGAAGATCCGACGAATACAAGCGCAGTGTCTATCCAGACGAAGCAAGAATTTCTTCGATACTTAGAAGACCAATTTCCTTCAGCCGTCGTTACAGCCAAACCAGGAGGCGCGGGGGGGGGCGATATCTTCTCCACGGTTCTCTTGGCAGGTGGAGGAACGGCGGGCTCTGTAGGAAGATCAGCATCTCTCATTGTAAGCACAATTCTCCTTCTCTCCCCTCATCCTATACATTCATATATACATTCTCTCTCCATATATATATGTATGAATATATATATATATCTTTATGTATACATGTAGGGAGGCATGTATGTCAAGAATCTCACACTTCTTCCTAGTTCATCTTCTCTTCATGCATCTTCCTTACATATATATCTATATATATCTGTATATACATGTAGCTATTGTATATACACAGTCTCTCTCTCTCTCTCTCTCTCTCTCTCTATATATATATATATGTGTATGTACAGCAGGTGTGTGTGTAGAGTGAGGTGTATATGTATAAGGATTGCATGAGGTTGCTTGGACTCCTTCAAGGAGGGAACGTTTCTGAGCTAGCTATCATTGCTGTTGCCTTAAAAATGTCTGTCCTGCATGCGCTTGACACGGGAGTGGATGTGCCTTGAGATCGTCTTATTCCTTTCTATTTCTTTAGGCTTCTTGTCTATTTTCATCAATGCATAGAGATAGAGAGATCACTTCTCACTTCTCGACTCATCCATCCAACTAGGCGCGACTGTCAACTCCCCATGTATATGTCTATCTACGACTATCTACGAATATGTCTATATATATATATATATGTCTATATATATAGATGTGGATATGTAGCTATGAGTATGGGTGCGTATGTACATGTATGTATATTCCTGTCCCTCCCTCGCTATCCCTCTCTATAGATAGATCGATCTTCCTGCATTATTCTGCTTTCTGTCTTGTGTATTTTTCTTTCTCACCTCATCTTTCTTTCTTCTTCTTGTGGTTCATGTTGCATCCTTTCTTCTGTCTTGTATGTTTTTCTTCTCTCTCATTCCATTCATCTTGTTGCTTCTTATCCTCCTTCTTCTTTCTCTGCTCCCCGTCAGTCTCGATCGGAGTCAGGGCGCCGAGGAACAGGGGGAGGTAACTCTTCCCTCCATCCAATGATCTCTGTACAGCCGACCAATGCGGATATGTCTGCAAGAGCTACGAATAACGACCTTTCCTATCATCCGTCGCCCTCTTCTGCTGATGCGCCTAATGGAAGTAGTAGCGCCTCTCAGGGAGATACTAGCGGCAAGCTCCACCAGCAAGGGGGAGGCCTTAGCCCAAGTAGTAGTAGTAGTAGCAACATCTCCGGAGCGCCTTCTACTGCGGCCTCTCTTCTCATAACACCAGGGAGTACTTCAGCAGGAGGAGGAGGAGACACCTCAAGCCACCTAAGTACTAGTAGCACGGGAAGCACCATAATAGCTCCCTCAGGAAGAGATGGCTACCCTCGAGGCATGCGCTCTTCAAGACTTCATACACACGTCAGCGGGGGAAGCATGCAAAGTAGTCCTGGCGTGAATGATGGGCGAACGCGAAGTGGAGTGGGCGGGGGGGTCTCTTCTTCTTCTTCTAAGATGATGTCTAGCGCAAATGTAGGTGGAGCTAGCACTAGTAGTAGTAGTGGAGGAGGAGCTAGTGGAATGCAGTCATTCCCAGCGACGTCTTCTTCGTCAAATTTTCAACCCGGGGGGGGAGCAGGAGGGGAGTCTGCTTCTCTTCAAAACTTCTTTCAGGGACTCCTTGCGAAAAGTAGGGTGTCCCACAAAAGAAGAGATAAATAACAGACAGAAGCGCGAAGGGGTGGAATAAGAGATAGATAGGATGGTCAAGAGAAGGGGGGGGGGTGAAGAAGGAGCTATGGGAGGTATACGGATGGATGGAGAAGAGATGGTGTGAAGAGGCGTGACGGATTTAGTTTCTGTCTGATAGATAGATCAATTAAAAGCGATACAGGGATGTCTTTGAGTTCTCTCACACGTTTCTCTCCTTCATGTTGAGAAGGCATGCATGCATGCAGTGGTGTCATGAGATAATAGATAGCATACAAACCTCTCGAAGCTGATCTGATGGACCAGATCGATTACGACGACTCTTCCGCATGCACGACTGCTCGCATTCTTGTTCTTTCGATCTGTCTACTTGTATGTAGAAATGAATGCGTCACTCCATATCGCCGCATCTTAGTATCTACAGCTATCTGTTTGTCCGTCCTCGAATAGATCTATCTGTCTATCTATTTATCTATCTATCTATTTATCTATCTATCTTTAATCTATTCATCTATTTATTTATTTATTTATCTATCTATCTTCAGTGTATCTTTGTCTGTTTCTTTTTGACCTCTCTGTTTGTCGATCGATGATCCCCTCTATGTGCAATTAATGGTCGGTGTGTGTGGCGCGGTTCTGTGGTCTTTGTCTCTGTCTCTTCCTCTCTGTAGGCAAGACAAAGGCAGCGCCAACGACTCCTAGGGATCGAACCCGTGCGAGGCCTAAAGCACCGGCATCAGGAGGAGGAGGAGGAGGTGGAGATAGTAGTAGTGGTACTAGTGATCCTACCAAGACGACGAAGTCCTCAGGAGGAGCAGACGCCTAATCATCTACCATATATATGTATATCCATATGTATATCCATCCTTTTTCTTTCTCTTAGATTCTTCTTATGCCGTCCATCCTTTCTTCTTTCTTTTCCTTTTCTACTCTCTCTGTCGAGCTCCAGGAATGAAAGAGATCTTCTTCGATTCCTCGCTCCTTCGTCTCGGGCGTCTCTATCCATACATCATCCATCTGTATGTCTATCTCTACATACATATTGTCTCTCTCGTCTATGACTACATACATATCTATCTAGACATACATATGTGGATCTATGTATGTGTATGCTTCGTATGCATGAATATGTTTTGAAGTGTGTGAAGGGGGTGTCTCTCTGTGTGAGGGGTGAGGGATGCTGTTTGCCTCTCTTCATTCTGAGACGCTAGAAGAGAATCCTTTCTTCCTCTCTTCAAACAGACAAGCCTGGAGATCGATCAACTTCAATTAACCGAGCAACAAGAAGAAAAAGCAGAAAATAACGAGTGAAAAAGGGTCCTTCTCTCTCTTCTTCTTCCTCGGTTCCCTTTGTTTCTCTTTCATACGATATTCGTCAAAAAGATCGTCCTTCCACCTCGTTCTCTTCTCTCTATAGATCTAGACATGCCCTCCTTGTGACATGTCTTGTACGTACATATATATACATATATATATACATATATATGTATATATATCTCTCTCTATGTATATATTTATATACATGTATATAGTGATAGTGATATGTCTCTCTGTGTATGTGTGTGGGGGGGGGGTGTCTCATCCGCATGTGATTTGACAGAAAGACGAATGCTTTCTTTCTTGTCGTTTTTCTACATGAATGGATACATAGTCTTCTTTTCTTTCACCAATTTCTTTCTCTTTTTCTTCTTCTTCTTTCTCGCTTGGAGGAGAAGAAGATGAGAAAGAGAGGAGATAAGAAAGAAGGATTCTCAGCGAAGATCAAGCAGCTCAGCACTTGTGATGTATCGACTTTCTTCTTCTCTCTCTCTCTCTCATCTTGTCATGATAGGTAGATTCTCTCAGGCGATGGAAGAGGAAGTCGAAGAAGTCGTTATGATACAAGACGATACATTCGATAGAGATAAAAGATGTTGATACTCTCGAGTCGTCAATCTCCAGAGAAAAAGCGAAAAGACAGATAGATTAAAGATAGATAGATAGATTAGATTAGATTCGACTAAAATAGATAGATAGATATTTCGACGTGAGAGGGTTTCTTCACCCTGATCAAGATGAGGACTAGTCCTTTTTACCATAGTATTTCTCTATGCATCTCTATGTGTAGATTCAGATGCCCCTCTTCAGTGTCTTCTTTCACCGTTAAATCCCCATCTTTATCGCGATCTCCTCACTGTTTTGAAATCCCTCGAAGACACCTAGGAAAAAGAAAGAAAGAAAGAAGGAAAGTTCTATGAGAAGCGAACAATAGATACTCTCAGAAAGATAGTAGTAGTAGTAGCAGTAGGTCACTCTCATCCTTCTTCCTTTTCTCTCCCCTCAACTGAAGAAGAATGTGCAGTTGTTCAAACGAACTGTCCTTCCGTCGATTTGTCTTCACAGTCGGCTCTCTGAGAAGCAGGTTAGAAAGATAAGGAAGAAAAAGAAGGAGGAGGGGGAACTATGCATGGACGAGCCCCGTCCCTATAGGCAGCCCATCCCCCTACGTCCAAAACTCTCCGGCCTTTCCGAGAGGCCTCTGGTCGTGTGGCTCTATCATGACTCTTTGTGTATATAAAAGCTGCTATTCAAAATAGGCGTAGTAGTAGTAGTGGTAGGTTACCGTCCCTCTACCTAATAGAGAGAGAGACATGCTCTGTAAGAGAGAAGAAGCAGAAGGATATAGAAAGAAGAAAGAAATTCCGATCAAGCAGTTAACGATGGTGACGCTAATGATGAAAGTACGGAATAGACAGAAGAACACTAAGAAGGTGCAGATCTATCGAAACCTCCGTCAACGTGAGAAAGAGAGAAGAAACGAAGAGGTTACTATAAGTCCCTTCAGACTAGTCTCGATGTGATGTATCGACACCTTTCTTTCTGTCTCACGAAGAGAGAGAAAGAGAGAGAAAATGAAGACGTTCGGAGAAGTCCACGCTAGATATAAAGTCAAGAAGGGACATTCTTTGAATGATCCAGCCAAGGGGTAGATGAGCCAGCCCTAGTATCATGTATGAGGCCTAAGCCGTGACGACGATTGAATAAAGAGATCTATCTCTTCCGTCTTTCTTCTTCATCTCCATTCTTTCTTTTCTTTCTCCGATCACACGATCCACAAAGAGAGCATCGATCGAAAGAAAGATAGAAAGAAAGACGCCTCGAGATGCTTTCTCTCTTCATCCATCATGCATAGAGATCTAGATCTTCGGATGGTGCTGGGTATCTATCTATCTATCTGTCCATGATAGATAGGATCGTCGGGGAGCTGCCGTCTATCTGCTTGTCTGCTACAGTAAACCATACGACTCATTAGAGATTGAGCGCTGTAGAGAGTGAGAAAGAGAGAGGGTTCATCGTAGGTTGAATTGTCTGTGACGTCTTGAGGTGTCTGTACACCTCGTTGCTTGTTGGTCTGTTTCAGGTGTCTCGACAGGAGCCCCTCCCTGTTCATTGAAGACAAAGAGCATCGGGGTGTGACGTTTCTTTCTTTTTTCCTTACTTCTCTCCTTCGAGAAGTTCTTCCAAGTCTTTCGTTCTCCGATTAAATTGCATGTGGATACTTTCTCTCGGCTGCTTTATCAAGAAAGAGAAAGAGAGAGAGAGACAGCGAGGAACCCCCGATGGAGAAGTTGCTCGATAAGACTGGCGTGCGAGTGAGAGATAATACCCGGCATGCATTGATCTACTTCTCTTCTCTATCTTCTTCTTCTTCTTCTTCATCTTCTTCTTCTTACCCATGACAGGTGTACTTCTTTTCATAGGGTTGTGGAGGATTAAAGAGTTCAGAAAATAGAGACGTCTTTTCTTAGTAGCTTTTCACAGGGAGGTAGCGGTACATACACCATCAATGACCGACCCGTCTCTCCTTCGGAAGTTCTTCGTTCCTTCTTTCTTTCATTCTCTCTCTTTCTCTCTATCTCTTATCCTTCCCTTTCGTTTTAAAGAACTTCACACTTCTTCTTCGTTTCTGTCTCTCCAAACGTCTTTTCTCCTTATCTACTTCTTTGTCAGCTCTAGCTGTTTCTTCTCTTTCAAAGACTAGCTAGAGAAGTATTAACCAGAGAAGATACAGAGAAGATATCTTTACATCTCTGGAAACTTCTCTACGATGCATTTATTTCTCCTATCTACAGATAAACTTAGTTGCTTCATTGAATACAATCTCAGGTGTACGTGTGTGAGGTGTACATACACTCCAGGCTCGAAAGCTTATGAATACCATTCAAGCAGATTGCTTGGGTGTGTATCAAGAAAGAAGGAGAAGAAGAAGACGAAATAGAAGCGGTCAAGGGGATTAACAGACGGGGAGATGAAGATGTATGTGATGTGGGGGGCTAGGATGACTTCGAGTGTATGTACACTTGAAGAGAGGAAAGAATTTCACGAGAAGAAGAAGTCTTCTTCGTCATTCCTCTTCTTTTCTCTATTTGTGTCACTTCAGTCCTTTTCTATTGCATATATCTTGTCTTCCTCTTCTTCTTTCTTCCTCGTAACACCATGAAAGGTATTTCTTTCGTTCCGTTTCTTTTTCGTCTGGTGAATGCTATACAACAATTCTTCTTCTTCTTCTCCCCCCTGTTTTTCTCTCTCTCTCCTCAACAAGTTCATCGACTTCATCTCTCCAGCAGTCTTTCTTCTACCCCTCTCTCTCTCTCTTTATCTCTTTATCTCTTTTTATCTCTTTATCTCTCTCTCTCTCTTTATCTCTTTATCTCTCTTTATCTCTTTATCTCTCTTTCTCCTTCTTTTTCACGATTTTCCTCACAATGAACTTGAGACATATTTACCATCCCTTTGCCTCTTCCTCTCTCTGTCTCTCTCCTCTTCGGTCTACTCTGGAGCAAGATCCCAAGACATAGCTCTTCTTTCTTCATAGGTTCTCTCCTTAATTTCACTCATCTATAGCTTTTTAGTCTATCCATGTATCTTTAATCGATCTATTTATCTATCCATCTTTATTCCATCGCTCTCTCTCTCTCTCTTTGTCCTCTTTCCGTCTCTGATCTTTGTCTCTCTCTCTTCTTCTTTCTGTATCACTGCGGGAGGTTGCCGTATTTCGTTAGTTAAGCAAGATGATGCTTAAGTACGTCTGCTCGAAGCCTACAGGTGGAGGCCCCGCCCCTCTCATTCATAACCCAGTCTTACAATGGATCAAGGCTCTAATAGGTCTCCACGTCGTTCTCTTCTTGACCGCTTCAGCTGTCTTTGCTTTTCCATCCATGGGGGATCTCTACTGCCCTGACCTTCTCTCTAACGCGACCTACTGTACATCTTGTGGAGGTACGTGTCTCTTGGAGACAGGAGGAGTGAAAAGCCTAAGATCGAGAGTGGAAAGAAAGAAGCAGATGAGTAGAGGATAGAGGGGAGGATATGATTGATCTGTCTTTAGAGATGTATATATATACATGTGTGGGGTGTACTGAGATATGTATAGGAGTGCGGGTCTATCTCTATATGGATGGTATAGGTACACCCCTGAGATCTATGTGCATGCATATTCTTCCATGTGATGTAGATAGATCTAGATAGGAAAGACGGAAGGGAATGATGTCGACATGTTGCTTCGGTGTCTGCCTGAGAAGTCGATGGGGGATGTGACCTAAGAAAGAGAGAGAAAGATAGAGATAGATAGACAGTCTCTCGAGTTCAAGTTGTCTATGTACATGAAGATAGGATGTAAAGAGACAAGAAAGAAAGAAAGAAAAGAAAGAGTCGGAAATGAGCTTAAGGGCTATGCCTTTTTGGCACCGTGTAGATTCGTAAAAGTCTTTCTTCTCCTATTTAGTCAAGTTGCTTACAACCTCCCGCAAAATTAGTCGGCCGTGAGAAGAAGATCATCCAAGAAACGAAGTCATCTAGATTAAACAGTCACCCTGCAGACGATTCGAAAGAGAAAGAATGAGTTAGATACAGAGACCTTGTGTTGTCTTGTAGAGACGTACGGCGCCTTTGTGCGAATCTCCTCTTCCTCTCTCTCTCTCTCTGCCCTTCTTCTTTCCTTCTCTCTCTCTGCCATGTAGGGATGAATATATACACATCTATGTATGAAGGTGTATGAATGTACCTATGAGTCTATATGTATATCCATGTATAGCTGCTGTCTATACATCCGTCCCACACGAGGAAAGCTCTTTCTTTTCCTCTCTCTCTCACTCTTTCTTTCTTTCTTTCTCTCTTTCTTTTTCTTTCTTTCTTTCTCAGTAGTTGCGTTTACGATGACATTTTATTTTTCTTTGATGGCCTGCCGTACGTGGGGAACGGAGCGCGAGTGGGCTACGGCAAGTATCGTGACTATGACTATGGCTATTCTCGACCTGGTCACAGCCATCTGGGGAATTCTCGTCTTAGTCGATTCTTCCAATAGCATGACAGCCCATCAACAGCAACAGACAGGCACTACCACTGATACTGGCAATACTGGCAACGATACTTCCCTAGCTCTCTTTCTTGCCAATTCTGCCGTTGGCGAGGAGAAGGCTGTTGGCGGTATGACTCTCTCGATGCTCTCGAGTGGGTATCTGCCTCTGCTTGGAGAAGAAGAGGAAGAACGGGGGTTCGCGAAGGACATTCTTCTTCGAGAGGAACGAGAGAGAAGAAGAAGAAGAAAAGAAAAGGAAGAGGAAGAAAGAGGGGATGTAAGAAGGTCGTATGGGGGGAGCTCAAGAGGAGGGGAGAAGATAATATTCGTCAGTGAAGAGCAGAAACAAGGTGAATCTTCTTCTTCTTCTTCGTCAAATGAGAATTTGGATTGCCAAGAATGGAAGGCTTATTTCTACTATTATGCTACTGCTTCTCTCATTACGCTCCACGTCACGATTGCGCTCTTCTGCGCTCTTGTCTCGATCTTTCTGGCCCAAGGGGTAGGTGCTCAACTTGAAGAATGCAGAAGGCTCGTCTAACAAGAAACCATACCTCCTCCTTCTTCTTCTTTAGACATACAAGATCAACTAAGAGATAAAGAAACGGCTTGTCTAAGTTATATATTGACGACTATGCTATAGGTCAATCGTCTCTCTCACAAGTATTCTACATCGTCCCATATAGCTATCTATCTATCTTGATTCGTCTTTGATCTATCTATCTATCTATGTTGACTCTGTCTACCTATCTTTAGTCTATCTGTCTATAGGGATTGTGTGTCTAAAGTATTGATAGATAGATACAGAGATGTGTAAATATAGCATGACTGTTTTGTCGTAGTCATGCATGGGGTTCTTCTGCGTAGAGAAAGTGTCTCTCTTTCTCTTGACGTGTATAAGGTTTATGATATACACCGCAGACATGCGGTCTCTATCCTCTTCAAAATCTCTTTCTATTTCCATTCTTCATACAAGGCTGCTCGAGATGGAGCAATAGATAGATAGATAGATTAAAGATAGATAGATAGATTAAAGATAGATAGATAGATAGCTAGCTAGCTAAATGCTTCAGACACAGTCATGTGAGAAGGAGAGAGAGACAACAAGACGAAGCATAGAGGAGAAGAGAAGATTGAAAGTATTCCTTCCCTCTTGGTCATGAAGAAGATGAAAAGAAAAGTTTTATTCAACGAGAAAGACTCGCTCGAGAAGAAAGAGAAAGAAAGAGAGAGAGAGAAGCTTTCTCTTTCCTTTCTTCTTGTCTTCTTGATGGATATTGTGTACATACCACACGCCCCCATATTCATACACATCCTCTATACGAAGCTCTCTTCTTCTTTGGCCCCTCTCCATCTCGATCTCTTTTGAATTCTCTTGTCTTCATTCCCTCGCCTTGACTTTCTCAACTACGGAAGAGAGAAAGAAGAAAGAAAGAGAAAGTAAGTCCATTCCATTGTCGATAGAATTCCTCCCCCTGTCTCTCTCTTTCTCTCTAGTAGACGCGGCGATCGATAAGCTAAGAGCTCAAGCAGGGGAGAGCGGTATGTATTATTTTTTTCTTCCCGTTCTTTCTGTTGGTTTTTCTGAGGTGTATGTACACCTCAAATGTTTTCCCAGATTGTTAAAACAAGACCTTCATCTTTTTAGAGAACATCAACTCCCTCAATCTTCCTTTTGTATTTCTAGCTCTCTCACTCTTTCTCTCTTCTGTTCAGTCTGTCTGTTTGGGTACCCTTCATTTATCATCATTCTTTCTTCTTTCTTCTTCTTTAGGAATGAAAGAGATCGATTGAGAGGCACAGAATGAAGCAGAAAAACGAGATTTGGACGAACGGAGATTTTGGTACATCGAAACTGCTCTATCTCCACATAAAGCTATATACACATATATATCTTCATACATACACATATATCTATATATATACATCCGTATGGTGAAAGAAGACACGTATCAAAAGCGGTCATTCTACATACATACATACACATCTAGAGGGAGAGAGAGAAATTTCTCATCTACATACATATAGAGACATCGATAGATGGATAGAGACATCGATAGATAGATAGATAAATACGTACAGAGTGAGAGAGAGGTTTGTTTGCAGTATTCTTCGTGCTTGGTGTCTACATCATGTGGACCTTTCTTTCTCTCTTTTTCTTTATCTCCCGCCCTTTCGATTCTTTAGAGCAAAATAAAAGTCCTTTTCTTCCCCACTGTCAGAATCTTCTTCCACATTGTGTCTCTCATCACACCTGCGCATGTCGATCGGTCTTTTCTCTTCTCTGCCTGGAGAGAAAGAAGAGAAGACCTTCTCTTTAAGTTGGTCAATAAGGGCGTCAGAGAAACTAGAAAGGAACAACCTACAAGTCTGATATATCATTATCTCTCTTCCTTATCCTTCTGCTTCCTTTGACAGAGTGTATTTACACTTTTCTTCGTCCTCCTAAGGTCTTACAGATCCCCCCCCCCTCCCTTGCATAACTCATAATTTCTTCTCTTTCTTTTCACATCTTTCTCTTTTACGAAAAAGACCTCAAAAAGCATAAGAAAAAGAAACATCGGAGCGACGTACTTCTTCTTCATCTTCCTCTTGGCTACTTCAAACTCTTTTCTATCGCCCCACATCTTTCTTCTCTCTCTAACGCGGACTCCTTGTAGACAACTATATCTGCGAACAGAGAGATGCCAACGCAGACTGACTGCATCTATCTATCTACTTTTAATCTATCTGTCTTTAATCTATCTTTATCTATCTGCCTTCCATCTATCTACTCCGTACACACATGAGACGTCAAGTGATACCTTCGTTAATCAGCGTCTATACCGATGTACCTACTCCCCCGAAAGCCAACTGACCCACGTCGTATCCATTCGGCTTTTATTCGGGTAGCTGGTCTCTCTGAATATTGCATGCGGCATCATCTTCACCATCCCGAAGAAAACTTGTAGATCTTCTAGGCATCCCGGAGAATGACGGCTAGGCAGAGAGAAGAAATGTCATTCTTTCAAGTCTTGAGTCCTCGCCAAAACAAGAAAGAAGACGATCAAGAAATACATTGATACATGCACGCACACATATCTATACATACATGGAGGAAGCCATTAGATTTTCTCAAGAAGTCGGAAGAGTCTTCTCTCTCTCTCTACGGATGGTCCACTGTGTATAGGCACATAGGGGTTGCATGCACCGATAGAGAAAGAAAAACACCTAGATAGATGAGTGATATCGAACTGAGGAGATATTCTAGACCTAAATTGACAGACAGCTAGTTGTCTATGGATTGCATAGGGGCCCACATATATGTCTCTCATCAAGAGGTATACGTATACATGCAACATGTAGCTCTCGTTGTACTATAGATTGCCGTGTGGAGACATGAGAGAAATTATGTCTCTCTCTCCCTTCTTGACGAGAATGCGAGACTACGTGCACGTTTTGGAGTGTACAGACATTTCATTCAAAGACAGACACGCAAAGGAGAAAGAGCGGATGACTCGGAAGAAGAGGAAGAAGAAAAGAGAAACATCACACTCTCTTGAAAAGAAAGAAGATTCATTGCAAATCTTCATTTAGAGAAGATCTCTCACTCTCTCTCAACCTAAAATGTCGCATGCCCCCATGGATAGAAGAAGCTACACCATCACCTTTCTCTCTCTTCTTCTTCTCTCTTCTTTTCTTGTTCTTGTTGTTCCCTATAGCTTGGAGTGAATAAACAGGACGAATCGGCCAGCCAGCAAGCATCAATCCTCATCTCTATGAAACTTATCCTTCCGCATGTCGTCTTCTTCTTCTTCTTTTCTTTCATCTTCTCCTCTTCATGATCATGATAGAAGTCTCCCTCTACTCTTAGTATGGTTATGACTATCACACCTATCATGAAGGACCTTCTTCAGATCACTACACTTCACATGAAATCTCTCCTTCTCCTTCTTCTTCTTATCATCGATATCGAAGACTGACACGTTCCCCCTGTCGTCTTCTTCTCTTGCGTAGAGCTAGCCGATTCTTCTTATTCATACACTGCAAGGACATGAAGAGAAAGAAGACGAAGAAAGCCACTTCAAGGGAGAAAAAGAAAGAAAGAACGAAAGACAGAAAGAATCTATCTATCTCTTCTTGAATGACTCTAAACAGGGAGAGAGGAAGGAAGAAAGCGAATGAAGTCGTTGATCTACAGAGAGAGACAGAGAGAGAGAGCGAGAGACAGCGCCAAGTGCATGTATGTGGTAAGTCTGTATGTGATAACAACCCGCATAAATACGAAACGCGTGCCTACGGTGTATACGTTATCCCCTAACCATCGCATGCGACCGATATACGCGTCCATATATATGTATATGTGTATGCATGCAGACAGGGTGAGATAGACCGTTACATAGATATATATATATATAAATATATATATATAGCTAGGATAAGCCAGGGTGACAGGATTAAAGACATGAATCTAGACTATGTACATACAGCTCAACCTACCTCTATATACGCCCGCAGATACATACAAACTGACTCCTACACACATATGTATAGAGACTGAGAGTTAGACAGATGCATCCAAGAGAGACAGACAGATAGAGAGATGAACTAAAGAGAAATACATAGATTAAAGATAGATTAAAGATAGATAGATTAGAGATAGATTCCTACATTACCTCGAATACAATGGGGGTGCCGCTCGCGTTGTTGTGTTGGTAGCCTTCATCAACATCAGGAGGAGGAGGAGGAGTGGCCTTGCAGAAAGAAGAATCTTCACGAGGCTCCCCTTTCCCCGAGACGACTTGATTAGGAGCACCGCCTATCTCTCCCAGTTTTCTCTTTTCTTCTTCTTCTTGTCTTGGATGTATAGAGCGAAGTAGGATCACTCCATGCGAAGAAGGGGGAGAGAAGCAGAAGAAAGAAGAGGAAGAAAGCGATGGAGAACCCGTGAGGGAATAAGGAGGAGAGAAACTTGACTGTTCGATGAGAGAAGAGGAAGAAAGAGAGAGAGAAGAGGAGATAGAAGAAGAGAGAGGAGAAGAAGAGACGAGAGGCGGATGGAGAAAGAAGGGGAGGTGCAGTATTGTATCATATGAGGAAGAATTGGCGACAAGATCGAGTGCAATTCTTTTCTCACTCTTCGGAGTCTTGTCTCCTTTGTCATATTTTTCTATTTCGGAAAGGTATTTCTTCACGTCTCTTGAACAGCCTTCTTTCTCCCGTTGATAGAAAGAAGAAGAAGTCCACGAAGAGGAAGATGAAGATGTATGGAGAAATCGATGAGAAGATGTTCTCGAAAAGAGCTGTATGGTTTCTTGGAGAGAAGACACCCTCTCTTTCATTCTATTCCAGTTCGAGTGTATAGACACCTCATTTGAAAGAAGAGAAGAACATTCCCGTCTCCCTGCTGCCTGTGCTTCTCTTCCTCTTGCATGGCTGACTGCACTCTCTATCTCTCTAGGACAATCGAGAGCTCTTCTCACTTCCTTTTCTCCTTCTTTTCTTCTTCTTTCTCTTTCTACCTTTTTCTTCATCCAAATGGGCTCATTTCGTGTCCCCAGAAAAGAAGAGTTCTGACGGACTTCTCGTGAAGCTAAATTCTTCGAGAGCCTTATCATGTCTTCTGACTCGACTCCTCCTCCTACCACGACTTCTTCTCTTTCGTTGCTTCTCTTCTTCTGCTTCTTTTGCCGTTGTAGAAGGAGAGAAGAAGAGAGAGGGAGAGGATGAGAAGATGCTGGAAGCAGAAGAGACGAGGCTCCTGCCCCTCGAGCTAAATGGATCGAGGGAAAGAGACATCGAAGTGTTTCTCTGCTTCTCCTTACGAGAATCATCTCCTCTATCCTTGAGACAGTCAGTCGCAAAAATCTCATTCTCTTCTTCTTTCTTTTCTCCTCTCTCTGATTCGCCTCTCTTCTTATCCTTCCATACACCTAGAAGAGGAGAGAAAGAAGTCTTTCCGACGGCACAAGCAGTAAGTGAAGAAGAAGAAGAAGGAGATGGGGGAGCGAAGATAAATGTATTGAGGAGATTTGCAGAAGACTTTGAATGAAAAGAAGAAGAAAGAGAAACGACGGAAGGGAGAGGATGACGGGTGTCTGAATGGGGTGTTTGTACTACTGCAGAAGATCTAATTGATGTAGAGGAAGAGACAGATCGAGAGCGACGAGAGAGAAGAAGACGACGGGAGGGAGAAGAAGAGAGAGAAGAAGAACAAGGATTGACATTAAAAGAATGTAGTGGATGATGCTGAAGTCGTGAAGAAGAGACAGAAGAAGAAGAAAAAAAAGAAAGAGGAGAGGTAGAAGAAGAAGGCGAACGGCGACGAGAAGAAGAAGATGATAAATGTGAAGCACAATGACGTAAAGCTCCTAGACGTACAGGAGCTGGGACAGAGAAAGATGCGAGGAAATGAAGAAAATTATACACACTTCTCTCTATAGAAGAAGAAAAAGGAGGAGTTGCACCTCTTCTCCATTCTTCTTCTCGGGGTTCTTCTTCTCTCCCTTCACTTCTTCTTCTTCTGACCTCCCGACTTCTTGTCCGTCTACGTGGGGAAGAGCTCGACCTTCCTGTTCTTCTTCTTCTTCTGCTGCTGCTCCTTGTCTCATTAGTATTCAGATCATCTCTCGAGTGTTTGAAAGGCCTGAGAGGAGCAGAGGGAGAAGAGAGAGAAGAAGAAACGCTCTGACGCGGAGCTCTGCTAAGAGGAGGAAAGAACGGCTTCGTAGAAGATGAAGAAAGACATGACCCAGCAGTTGTCGGATGAGAGCTACTAAAGAGACAAGGAGAGAAATCGAAGGAAGATGAAGAAGAAAGGGAGGCAACAAGACGAGAAGAAGAAGAAGATCTCCCCTCTCGAGGATGGGTACTTGATGTAGGGGGTGAAGAGAAAGGAGAGGGAGAAAAGAAAGAGGACTTATCAAGGCACAAAGAAGAAGAAGATGAGGTATCAGAAGATACGGTAAGAGTGCTTGAAGTAGAACATCGAGCCAAATACTCCCGCCGCCGATGTTTTCACAAGAAGAAGAAGAATCGATACAATTCTTTATCTTCCTAAACTGACCAAACTTCCCCTCTCCTCTCTCTTCTTCACCTCCACTATAAGGAAGAGACTTGTAAAGTAAAGAAGGAAAACACTCTAAAATGGAATGTGACTTCTGATCTTCTCTCCTGCCCGTCTTCTCTTCTTCTTGTTCTTCTTTGCTACCCGCAGTCTCTCTCTCCTGAAGAAGAAGGTGGAGGAGAGTTGCAGTGGTCTCCCCGAGGGCCGTAGGAAGGTGCTGACTTGTTGCTGTACACGAAGGCGGGGTGAGGCTTCTAGATGGAGGAGATTCTACTGGCGAGGGACTTGAAGGATTTGCTTGCACATTTTGACAGAACGGATGGGTTTGATGACGAAGTGAAGACCCCCCCATGCGAATCTTGCATCATGTTATCATCTCTTATTTTGTCTTCCCGCTAAAGAAAGACCAGAAAAAGACCTTCTCCTGCTCTCATCTCGGGTGTACATACACCTCGACATACCATGACCTGCGAATGGAAACCTAGGAGAGAGAGAGGGAGGTATGAGGAAGAAAGTCTAAAAGAACTCCATGATGAGAAGAAGAGGCAAGGGGCCAAGGGAAGGTGAATGGCCCTTCTGAAAGAGAGGAAGAAATGATGAGTGCAGACACGGAAGGAAGAGAAAAAAGCGGAAAGAGAGACAAGAAAGGAGTTCTGTCGTAAAGAGATGGAAAAGGGAGAAAAGTCTCTTGCTGTTTTTACCATAGAATGGGACAGTAGCAGCGAGGGAGAGATCGCCGGTTGGACTAACGAGAAGGGAGAAAGAGGTGCTTTGAGCGAGTTGCTGCTGAAGAAGAAGAAGGCCTGTTGAAGAGCTTTTCTTCTTCTTCGGTGTCTCAAGAGAAAAGAAAACTCAAGAGAAAAGGAAAAAACGCGAAGGAGACCGCACAGGAGATGAAGGAAGGCTAGGGGGAGACACGCTGAGAGAGAATGAACGGACACCCCGTGGACTTCTTCATCTCCTGTCAAGAGGGAAGTTCGTGCAGCGGAGAAGTCCTAGGAGAGTAAAGAGAAGTTAGCATGAACAAGAAGAAAAAGAAAGAGAACAATCGATTGAACCGCACCGCCGCCCGATCCATTCGTCACCTCCCACGAAAGCCAACAGCAGCTCACTTGATGATCGTCTCAGGTGTATGTACACCTGAGACCATCATGGACGCACACCCGGAAAAGAGAAGGGAAACTCAACTTTCTTTTTTGTGGACGATATCCTGTCATCTCGAGATTCTTGATCTAGTCTTCGTCTTCTTTGTAAGAAGAAACTGTAGGAAGCTCTTTTCACGTCTCTGCGCAGGCATCCTTAAGGCTTTTTACGCATTAGTAACGACAGGTAGCTACACACGTGGCAACGCTTCAGACGGGACTAGGGAGGGCGATCGGGTGTATGTACACCTGGGCCCTCCCTCCCTCCCTTCTGTTCCGCTGCGAAATGGACCGAGCACCCACTAAAGTGGAACTTTTTGCCGTCAAAAAGCCGTCAATCCGAGAAGAGCAAAACCGCACTTTTCTATGGGAGCATGTTTTCGCTTTCTTTTTCGAGACTTCTTCATTCGTTCGCCTAGTAGATCCTCTCGATCTCCATTCTCCGACTACATTGTTCTTTCGTGTTCCGTAGTGTACAAGAAGACAGTAATCGCAGAACTGTGATGATCTTCGTGTTGTTTTCGTCACGATGACGTTGCTTACTTTTGAGAGAAAACTGAGAGGAAAAGGGTGGCTCTTAGATCTCTTGCACTGCCTGCCTGCCGAGGTGCTCTTCTCTTCTACCAGCCCAAGTATTCGATCTTTCTTAGATCTCCCCTCCTCTTTCACCTCAGGAAAGGGTTCTTCAGAGTCAGTGGACGACTTCATGTGAATCGAGTGATCTTTTCTCTTAGGAATGAGGTTCTCCATAACTTCGCTGCAAAGCAGGAAGATGCTCTTTCTTCTCCTTCTTGTTTCTCCTCCCGGTGTATGTACACTCGACACCTCCCCAGCTAAGAGTAGCTGCTGCTGTCTCAAGACTAGATGGCCAACGCGGCCCACCTGAGAGATGCTTCGCTCTTTCTTCTTCTTCTTTACGACCCCCTGCTGCAGCAGATCACCATCTGGCATGTGCATGTCGGCGTTGTCAAGCGCAATTCTTTTTTTTCTCTTTTTCATCTACCTTGCCTCCTTTAATCCCCCCTTCTTATATCTTTCAGATCAAAGAGAAGAGGGAGGGACCGAGGAAAAGAGCAAAACGACAGCAAGAAGAAGAAGAAGACCTTGGAGAGAAAAGAAAACAGATGAAAGGAAGAGATGATGTGTAACCCTATCTACGCTTCTTGACAAAGATGGGGCGAGACAGCTGAGTCTTTCCTCCCCAGCTTTTTGCGAAGTTTGCTGAAGTTTCTGCAATCCTAATCCTCGTTTTCATCACCCTCATAATAGTCAAAGAAGACTAAGAAGAAGAAGACAGTCCTTCTTCTCCTTATTCCCTTCTTTAAAAGAGAGAACAACGAAGAAGAGCAGGAAGGTGAATTTTTCGTCTTTTCTTTCCTGTCTTTCTCATCCTGTTTGTCTTTCTTCATCGTCTCAAAAAGCGACTTCTTTCTTGATTCTCTTCTTCAGTTCAAAGGACCTCACGTCAATAGACAGAGACAGATAGCGGGAGGATAGATAGATATAGATAGATAGATAAATAAATAGATAGATAGAAAGATAGAAGACATACATACAGTCGTAATTACCAGAGAGAGAAGAAAAGCGGTCTTTTCTTTCGGATTCGTTCCATACCTTAGAGAGCGAAGAAGAAGAAGAACATCTTCTCGCTTTCTTTCCTTCCTTTCTTCTTCACGTTTGCGCCGATCTATTACTTCGTCTATTCTTCGTTTCCTTTTCTTCTTCTTCGTTTTGCTGCGAAAGTGATACCAGGGCTTCTTTTGTGTCTTTCTTTCTTCCTTTCTCAAGGGGGGCGCTTCCCATGGTCTCTAACGACAGTCGCGAGGCAGCGGTTCTCGATGGATAGAATGGCGAGGAGGTGCTTCCCCTCCGAAGATATAGGGAGAAAGAAATAGAACTTCTACGAGTTTTGCCATGTTCTTTTTTCTTTTGCTAAAGAAGGAGAAGTCGACGCAGAGGGGAAAGAGAGAAGAAGAAGACCTCTCTCTCTTTCCCTGTAAAGGAAGCTTCTCATCCAAGGCGTTCTCTTGTCTGTCGTTTCTTTCTTTTCCTCTTTCTCACTCTTTTCCGGAATAGAAGGCTCTTTTCTATCCTCATTGGCATTCCTGTGTTTTCTGCGAAGATCTCCTACTCTCTTGCATGCGTCCTTGAGGTGTATGTACACCTCAAAAGGAAGCGAGGCATCACTCCAATTGTTACATACAAGTCTTCTTCTTCTCCATCGCCTTCATTCCTATCAGTAGTTTGTTGACGGGGTGGTGGACCGTCCTCGTTTTTCTCTATTCTTCTTCTCTTCTTTCTCATGTTTTCTTTCCTCTTTTTAATGTGAGTTAGCAATAGAGTTCGAGGCAAGCCAGGGGAAGTCATCACTATCTTCTTCTTCTTGTGTCGAAACGGCGAGCAGAAGAAGGATTTCTGATGCCTTTAGAGCGTCTTTTTCTTCTTCTTCTCTCTCCCCTACGTTGCATCTTTGCCCCCCTGTTCACTCCCTTGTGATTTGCTGGTCCTTATCTCCATACACAAGTGTCTATCTTTCTACCTATCTACCTTT
>NW_027154463.1:28254-28397 GCF_002600585.1 Cystoisospora suis
ATCCCACAATGATCTTCTCGTTTTACATCTTTCATAGGCATCAATGTATCTATTCTCTCATTCTCTCAGCTAGCCATCGACTCGAAGGAGACACACATAACGGCGGTAGTAGTGCTGCAGATTCTTCTTCTCTCTCTTCTTCT
>NW_027154464.1:0-244 GCF_002600585.1 Cystoisospora suis
CTGAAGCGCCTCCCTCTTGAAGATCTCTCTTCTCGCCGATCTGGACTTGTGTGCAACACTCGGGGGTAATCTGGGCTTAGCCCCCGCATGGGGCTCCGAGGTCGTTAGGCTGCTCTAGCGGCCCTCTGTCGATCCCTTTAGGGCCTTCATGCCTTCTGCCAACTTTCAGTTTGGTCAATTTGGGCCTACCGGGCTTCCTCGTAGGCCTACGCCTTCAGGTTGGCTTCCAACTAGGCCGGCGGCT
>NW_027154465.1:0-253 GCF_002600585.1 Cystoisospora suis
TCTATCTATCTATCTATCTATCTATCTATCTTTAATCTAATCTAATCTATCTATCTATCTTTAATCTATCTATCTCTTTCCAAATCTCTACGCATGCATGCCTACTTCAACCTGCTTGGTGTTCCTGTCCCTCCTTAACGAGAGATGGATGTCTCCGTAGAATACGCCGCCCTCCTACTACTGCGACAGTCTCATCGACTCTATGCCCCAGACCAAATACATCTCTATCAGATAAAGAAGAACGAGAAGCGAG
>NW_027154465.1:270-416 GCF_002600585.1 Cystoisospora suis
GAAAACGCCGTGTACGTGGATGAAGAATAGGAACTTCTCTCCTTCGTATCTTTCCCATGAAGATTCTCGTCTTCCTCGATTCGAGTGAAGAATTTGATCTCTCGAGGATCTGGGAGCTTCTCCACAGTACCTGAGGCAACTCGCTG
>NW_027154465.1:509-13913 GCF_002600585.1 Cystoisospora suis
AGGCTACGAAAGAAAAAGTGAAGGGTAAGGAGATCTGAGATATACATGCAATGAAATAGAAAGGTACGTACCAACACCTAAACTATATAGATGGGTATGTATATATAGAGGAGTCTATATATATGTACATAGAAAGCGACAGGTCGTGAGGAGTTGGAGTTTTCACATAGAGAGATGATAGATAGAGGAAGAGAGGGTACACTTGGATTCAAGATAGGGAAGGTCATCTCCTGGGGTGTACATACACCGCACTTGTAGATTCGGTGTGTATGGAGATCACCTTTACATAAGTTACTCTTGTTGTCTGTAGATACAGTAGACGAAAGGTACACATGGAGACTGAGTTTTGTCTCTTCATCTCCTTGTACATGGTAGAAAGAAATATAAGAAGAAAAGCTAACTTAGCCTATCTACATACATCTATAAGATCTCCATCTATATCGACACCCGAATGCATGCGTCTCCAGAGAAAAACAGCCTAGTCCGTGCCTGTGTCTATACACTCAAAACATATATATATATACATAGGCATGTCTGGATATAGATTCCTTCATACATATACATGTGAATATAGATTCCTTTATACACAGGTTACATGTCTCTATAGGTTCTTATAGATTCATGTACACATATATATACAGGTAGATAAGCATGGGGGGTCTCGTTGCCGTCTATCCTTGAGACATAACGGATATTTCCCCACGTCTCTCCAGATGACGCCCTCCTATCTAGAGCTTTTCTCTCTCGTCGTGTTTACCGCGGGGCGGGCGGGGTTGCATGCAGATATACAGGAACAAGAGAAAGATCATCTTTTCCTTCTGTGCTCATTTTATTTCATCCTTACAATGTATCTCTTGGGGGGTGCTTTAACTACAGCGACCTGCGGATAGAGGCCTGCAACGATACATGCTTTCAGATACCAAAACTGACTCCGATACTTCTCTCCTTCTTCTCCAGATTTCTCTTGGTCTTCCCCTTCTTCTTCATCTTCTACGCTTCCTGTGAGTTTGCCTCCTAAGAGACTCTCTTCATTCTGCCTCCTCTCGTTCAATAGAGATCTCTTGTCTTTCTCTGGGGAGTTCAAGACGTTTCTTCTCTCTCCATCTAAAGTAAAAGATGAAGAAGAAGAAGTTTGAGGTGTGTTAAGAGAAGAAGGAAAGCCGGCTTCGTCAGCTCTATCGAGAAGGTCTTGAAAGAAAGCAGGCTCGCTCTCTTCTTCTTCTTCTTCTCCGTCTTCTTCTTCTATCCCTCCTGTAATTGTGTCAGCAGTGAAAGACAGATCAGCGGTAGGTAATGAGGGAGGGCATACAGAAGAAAAAGAGGAAGAAGAAGAAGATTTGTAAAGACACACAAAGGAGAGATAGAGAGAGAGAGAAAAGAAGAAGAAAGATGGGTAAGGATAGGCTACACTGGAGTGACCTGAGGTGACGAGGAGAAGGAGTTGAAAATTCTAGAGAGAGAAAGAAAGGGAGAGAGAATGAATGAAAGAGATATAGAAAGAAAGAAGAGAAAGGGAAGAAGTTGAAAAAGAAAGAAGAAACACTTTAGAATCGGAGCCCCTCGCTATTGAGATGTACAGAGAAAGGAGAAAAAGAAGAAAAAGGAGAAGGAATGAAGAAGAAGAAGAGGGTGAAGAAAAGAAAGCTTGACCTCCCCCCCCCGAGAGAGAGACTTATGTTTACTGCGTAGGAGAATCGAAATGCTAGTCCTCGACAGAAGATACTAGAAATAGACAAAATGTCTATTGAAAGAAGAAGAAGATTGCAAATCCAAACTAAGAAAACGGACAGATTCGGCTCGACCGTGAACAGCAGAAATGACACATGACGCTCCCTCTATTTTTCCGACTGTACACACACCTGAATTTCGAGTGTGCGTACACCCGGTGATTCTCCTGTCACCTCCCTCTGGATATCGACCTGTACGTACACCCGAAAAAGACTCATACCTCCACCACACACATAAAAATACCGTTCGCTTCCCCTTCTACTCCTTCTGCATGAAGCCAGACCTACCGAGACATCTAAGCAACCCTGACCCGCTCGGTCGCACCTTTCTGTTTCTTCTTCTTCTTCTTACCTTTCTTTGGAAGAGCTTCTCCTTTTCGTTCTCCCTTTGTTCCTTGTGCTGCTGCTTTCCCAAGACCAACTTCTTCAACTACTCTAGCAAATCGCTTTCGCAATTCCTCTGCATTTCTCATACTCTGGCCGTTCACTCCAAATCTAGAGCAGAAGGCTTCTTCTGCTTCTCTGCCTTTCTTCTTCCAGGCATATCGCCATGCCGTAAACACACGCAAGTTCGTTATGAAATCCGACTGACTCCGAGAAAAGAACTAAAAGAAAAAAAGACAGAAAGACAAAAAGACAACAAAGAGAAGCGAAACCGATCACTCATACCCCTCTTACCTCATGTATATAACATATGTATATATATATAGAGAGAGAGAGACATGCTGCTACACACACTTAAACATATATATATAGATAGATAGATATAGATAGATAGATAGATACTTACATCCCTATACATACATGCGTATCAGGGAGTAGACAAGTCTTTTGAGAGAAGGAACTCCGCTTAGGATAAGAAACATGACAGGTAGAGAGGGAAGATGAGGCCACCTAGATAAATAGACAGACAGAATGAAAGAGAGATGCATCGACACACCGAAAGATACATAGATAGATAGACAGAGGTGAGGAAGAGCCATCCAGATCTAAACAAATGTCTACTCTATTGAGAGTCCTGTGTAAAGGAGAGAGAGGAAGCAAAAAGTCAGTCATAGTGAAGACGGATGGAGAAGCTCTAGGCAATAATGAACAGGGAGAGGAAAAAAGGGAGACACTACGTCACACATAGAAAAGAAGAGAGCAGATGACAATCCGAAACAGGGGGGCAGGCAAAGAGAGAAATGGAAGACAAGAAGATAGCCAGTACCATTCTGACTAAGGGAAGGTGAGCTGCGCTAAGACACGACCACAAGAGTTTCTCTTTCACACTCGATTTACGTGCAAGTTCTTCTTCCACATCTTGTTTACTAGGAGGAGAGATGTTTGGGCTGTGCTAGCTATCTTGTCTTCTGACAGTCTTTAATGCAGGCTCTGAAGGGTCAAGACGTCTCAGAATGAGGAGAATCTAAATACACAATTACTTCAATGACACCAGCCATTTCTTTGCTTTCTCTTCGACAACTACAGGGGAAAGATAGTCAACATGCCTGTCTTTCTCTTTCCATTTTGATTCATTCCCCTCTTTCTTTCTTATCTCCCTCACCAATATATCTTCTCCAAGACCCGTTGGAGATATCTATCTTTAATCTATCTTTAATCTATCTATCTATCTTTAATCTATCTATCTATCTTTAATCTATCCATCTATCTATATCTATCTCCGTTTATCCCTCCGTATCTCCGTGTATCTCTCTGTATTTCTCTTTATCGTTCCCTTTATGTCTCTCTGTATGTCTCGCATACCTTTTGTCTTTCAGCAGAGGCGTCAGGATTGACTGTGTGGGACTGATAGAGAGAAGTATCGACGGCCATGAGAGCACATAGAGCCACCATCTCGTCTAGACAAGACAAGAAAGAGGAGTAGACAAGCATCCTGGCAAACGCTAGATTCATCGGAAAGAGAGATAAAACCTTCCCGAACGACGTCAAAGTCTCTTTCGTTGAAGAAAGAGGAAAGCTCCTTCTCTCTTCAGAGAAAGAACAAGGCTGAGAAGGTGAGACAGAAGAGTTTTCTTCACTCTCTGCAACAACAGCAGTAGTGTCGCTATCTTCCGAGAGGCTCTTCAACGCTCCGAGACGGCAAAGATTTCTGAAAGAAGCAAAAGAAAAGAACAGAAAGAGGAAGAAAAGAAAGAAAGAGAAAAAAGAGATCTAGGCAGAGGAACCGAATGAAGTGTCAGAATCGATCCTTCTCTCTCTATCTCTTTTCTCTAGCTCATTATCCAGAAGATAGGTGCATGTGTATCTATACATATGTAGATACGTATATATTGATACAGATGCAGGAGAGAATTACGTCATAAGTGAGAGAGGCAAGTACGTAAAGAAGTTAACTGCACTCTATAGGAGACTCTTTCACTACCATACACACAGGGTGTCGACTATACAGAGAGAGAAAAGCTTGCATGCATGTCTATGTCTACATAGAGAGAGAAGAGAAGCAAGAGAGTGAAGTACCCACCTAGCTTTTGTGTATCTATTTGTCTTTAATCTATCTACTACTCATCTTAGTCTATCTATCTTCAACGTATCTAACCACTTTTAAATCTCTCCTCTCTCTCTTTGGAAAAGGTAAGAGATCAATCACTACGGAAGGTGAGAGAGACGACTCTCTGGAAAACATACGAAGAATTGCCAGGAGCAAGCCAAAGACGACCATATCAATATATAGATATATATACAGAAAGATGGAAAAATAGCTCGCTAAAGACAAAGACAGTGTCTTTGTCTAGTGGAGATCCAGGCGGAGTCTCGCGTGTGTACCGAATAGCTGCTTGAACAGATGCTTTCGAGGGAGGATCGAGGCACTGAGAAAGAATAGTCTCGAGATTTTCTTCAGGAAAGATCGCCTAAGAAGAACAACGACAAGAGGTAAAGAGAAACGGATAAGAAGGTTCCTCGCTTTCAATGTATAGAAAGACACCTAGAGAAGAATGCTCTTAGAAAGCTCTCTATCGTATAGACTATCTCTCTATATAGAGGGCACTTCATCATGTATGCACACTTAACATCCTCGCTCCCTGGAAAGGAGGGGGAGAATAAGCCCTTAATCTCCCCCCCTCCTGTCTGCTAACAACTATCTCATACGTGGCGAAGAGAGAAAAACAGACAGAGAAGAGCGAAGAGGACGAATAGAAAGCCATGGAAAGAACAAGGAAGACACGTGGAACTACTTGATGCAAAGGCTGAGACAGAGAATTGCGAGAGAAAGAGAATGAGAAAGACACTCGAAACAGAAAGAGATCAGAGTCTGTGAAGAAAGGCTTGCATGCAGTCTCCAAGAAAGAGAGGGATTTCACGCTAGAAGTGAAGAAGGAAGGAAACATCCCCACGTCCATCTTCTTCTTCTTCCTTTTCTCTTGTGATCTCCTTTCCTTTCGCAACTGGAAGAAGCCTGAAGTATGGATGGATGTGTATGAGTATGTCTATATATCTCTTCTGTCTTCTGTCTTTGTCTCTATATCTCTTCTATCTTCTGTCTTCCTCTTCTTCTTTTTCGCTACCTTGAGTTGTAAGCAGACATTCTCAAGAGGCTGGCGATGAAGCTCCGGAATTTCATTCCTAGTGAAAGAAGAAGAAAAAGAAGAGACAAACAAAGACAGAAAAGAAGACGATAGAATGGAATTGCATGCAGTCAGAAAGAGAAAAACTTACACGCGGGAGAGAGACAGACGTCTCTCGAGATCAGAGCACTCACAGGTACGACAACAAAACACCTATACCTCTCTATACCGCTCTCTCTCTATATGTATCTATTCCAGGATATATATATATATAAATGTTTATATAGGAGGTCTTCGGTCACCATTCATCCAATAAGCCTATCTCTACGTATTCGTTTCTAGTATAGCGTTCATTCACTACATCTTCTTTTACTGGGATATACAGAGATGTGTACTGAATCGATGTATGTATATGTATTCTTCTATGTTGGTATATTTATTCTTCTATGTATGTATATGTATTTTTCTATGTATGTACATATGAGTTGACCCGATGTGTATGACATATCACATGGCTGTCGAATAAAGAAAGAAGGAATGAAGAGACAACCGAGAAGACGTGCTTATAGACAATTCGTGCTGCTTCTTCTTCTTCTTGTGCTTTTTCTTGTACATCATCTTCCTTCTCCTCTTCTTACCGGAGGTTCTTCTCAAAGAAGAGGAAGGAAGAGACTGAGATTTGCATCATGAAGCCTCTACCTATCTATCTATCTATCTTCCCGACGAGCTCTCCGTTGGTCTTGATCGAGCTTTCATGATTTAAGTGGAGCTTCTCTCTCTCTCTCTCTCTACATCCCTCCCTACTTCTTATAGATCATAGTACCCCAAGTACCCTAAATATTCATATACACCCAAATACACATCTATCCAAATATCTCACATATAGATACATACTTCTACATAGACAGATATGTAGGCACATGTAGAGCTAACTCGAGATCTATACATACATTAAACCTAGATAGACAGAGAGGTCGAGAGATAGAGAAATTGGCACAGATCGCTCCGTAAGTCAAAATGCAGAGAGATAGATGGATAGACAGGAGACATCTAGGAAAAGAAGCGCATGCAACAATGAAGATGAAGAAGCCTCGGGGACGAGAAGTGGTGTACCTATTATCTTACTGTTTCATGTGACGCTCGAAAGTTGTTCTTTCATAAAACCGATAGCATTCTCCTGCAGCTACACGACCCGCTCTGCCGGCTCTTTGCTGGGCACTCGATCGACTTATGAGATCTTCTTGCAGCTCGCTGACGCCTTTATGAGAACGATAATGCATCTGCTTGTGGAGCCCCGAATCAATCACGTATGAGATATCCTACGTACACACAAAGACAGAAAGAAAGAGAGAAAGAAAGAGAAGGAAAGTCTAGAAAGAAAGAGAGAAAGAAAAAGCATCACATGAAAGAAAAGGCTCTTGGGTGACGAGATGAGAAGACAATCGATACTTCTTGGCTAGCTAACAATCGATGGTTGTGACATTCCTTTTCAATCACTCACAAGATGATCCGACAGATAGATACACATCTCTCTAACGTTACATACCTATACGTATAGATGGAGATACATACATATATACAAGCGCATATCTATTTGTCTATCTACAGAGAGACAGAAATTCGCGAGAAAAAAAGAGAAAGAGAGGCAACGAGACAACAAGAACTAAAGAAAGAGAAACAGGAAGAGACAGAAAGAGAGGGAGCATATATACATATATATATATATACAGAGGGGATCTGAAAGAAGGATCGAGAGAGCTCTTCTTCTTCTTCTTGGTTTCCCTTTGACTGCAAGTATCGCCCGTTTCTCTCTTTCTTTCTGTCTTATTTTCTATCGTTTAGGCTTACGGCGATAGTGATAGATGTTTCAGCTATGTTGGTCGCCACTACGACTTTCCGCTTATTCCCTCGAGCCCTCATAAACACCTACAGAGAGGAAAATGAGAATGCGAAAAGACAGACAGACAGACAGACAGAGAGAGAGGACACATCACACACACCTACTCAAGGAGACATAAAAGAAGAAAACACACATACATACATACACATACATTAAAGATAGATAGATAGGTAGATTTGGGATAGATAGATAGATGTTCGGATATAGATGGAGAGATAGATAGACAGATAGATAGTTAGATGTATGTATCTAGGGTTTAGGGTTTAGAGTCCATGGATATAGGTAGTGGAGTGTGTCTAGTAGGATGGTTAGACTTATTCTTCATGACTTCCCCAGCCCAGTCTACCTGTCTCCACGCATGCATGCACATGGGCGAGCTATCTATCTCCACCCCACATTTAGCCATATCTAGATCTATCCATCGACCTTAAGCCTGCCTATCTATCTTGGATCTCTAGATCTTTGATCTATCCCTCATCTGTGAAAAGATAAAGAATAAGCAACGAGATAAGCGAAGAACGAGAGTTTTGTGTGTCTAGAGAATTGACGGAGAGACGAGATGGAGAAGCCTCCATCCATCTGCTTAAATGACGGATGAAGAGCCACGAAACAGCAGAGAGGAGAGAAAAATTCCCTTCTGTCGGCTTAACAACGGAGAGCTCTGCCCTCACTAGACACCCTACAGAAGATCAACATTCTTCAAGACACGTATATAGATCTATAGACATAGAGAGAGAGATATGGAGACAGGAGTTACAAAGAGAGAGAGGGACCGAGGGAGAAAGATACAGAGATAGAGAAGAGAAGAAGACTTGGAGAGCTAATAGAAGAAAAATCTGCCAGAGCACTCACATACAGGCACACATGTATAGATGGATAGATGGAAGATAGACCACATGTAGCCAGATAGATAGATAGATAGATTATAGATAGATAGATAGATAGACAGGGGAAAGGGAGATCGGCTCACAGATAGACACATACATAGAGAAAGTTAGGTAGATAGAAGGAGAGATTGATTGAAGATAGACGGACACACGGTAGAGAGAAGAAAATAGACTAAGAGAGAATAGATACATTAAAGACAGCTAGACAGATGATAGACAGATAGATCAAAGATAGAGATAGACAGAAGAAAGTGAGTATGATGTATGGAGATTTACTTTCTGTTGCTGCTTCGGATGTAGAGAGGCATGACAAGGAAGAATCCATAGATCTTCAAGTCCAAGCTTCTCTAGAGCTCGGCATACAGCCGAGACTTCTCCAACTCCACTCATGAATATCAAGATCGCTCCTCCTCTCTCTTGTGCTTCTTGTTGTCCTTCTCTTTCCCCTCTGACTGGATAATTCTCTGAAGGGACTTTACTGTTCCTCGCTATAGGTTTATGGAGATGCAGATACTTGACTAGATCAGCTATACGCCATGGAAGGTCACGAGGATGGCAGAGGAGCCTCGAGCCTAGGAAGGCATCACGTCGATTGTCTCCTTCTCTCCCCCCTTGTTGCTCTGGTGGTATCGATGCTCCTGTAGCCCAAGTTCCTTCAACAGGGAGACCTGTCTCTCCCTGTGTTCGGCTGTATGGAGGTCCAGCATTCGCTGAAGAAGGGGCAGAATCTTCATTCCACTTTCGATCGCTTTCTTCAACGAGAGAAGAAGACGTCGGCCTGGCGATGCGCTTTCTTATTTCATCCGCGTAGAAGATAGACACAGGATACGTACGCCCAGGGACCGACAAGGAAACAACACGAGAAGAAACTTCTTGGCGAGAAGATGCATGACGACGTGAAGAAGAAGAAGAAGCGGCGAGAAAGTTATGTTCGAAGTATTTCGTGAAAGATCCTAGGGAGATACTCGCACTCATTATGACGACCTTGAGCTAGGAGAAAAGAAGAGAGAGAGAAAAAGAGGAAAAAAGAAAGACAAGAAGACACAACGAAAGATAGAAGTTATGGAATGAGATCTCTCCACTCTTCTCAGGATCATCATTCTATAAGAGAGAGAGAGAGAGACAGACAGACACATCACCTAGGAAGAGAAGTGAATGTCTTCTTCTTCTTCTCCTCTTTACTCTCTCTCTCTTTCTCAGGAGGTGTTTGATGTAGAAAGCATCTACGAGTATGCCGTGTATGTGGAAACGCCACATAGATATCAGCATCAGCTGTATATACACCCGAGCAGATGCCATACCTTCGTTCATTGGGTCACCAGGCACCTATACTTGATGCATACACACAGTTTGGTCTATCTACAGACAGGCAAAGACAAAAGCAAAGAAGAGGGCCGACAGATCAAGTGGATCAGAAGATCTACCACTGCCACTGTTAGAAAAGGAAAGACGAGGATAATAAATGAGTTAGTTAGGCTTCGCCTATGCGTGCACGCATGCATGCACCACTCCCACGCGGGTGTATATACACACACACACACATCGCCCTCTTCTTCCTCTACTCTCTACTTCTGTCAAAGCGTAGAAGATCCTGCTACATAACGTTCTATTCTGCGACGTGTCATTTGGCTCTGGCTGTTTCTATGGACTTCGAGGAAACTCCAGAAGGGGACATGAGGGGCTCTCAGGGAGGAAGAAGAAGAAAGGAGAAGAAATAAAGCACCGAATGAAGAGAAACAATCGCAGCACGAAGTGTACGTACACGTACCTCTCCCTCTCTAAAAAGATATTAATACAAATATAGAATAGATACATACATAGAGAGGTATCTAGGAGAGAGCAAAAAGAACAAATATACATACATTTACTCCTTGGCCTGGCTCTCGGCGTTTAAGCAGGAACTTGCGCAAATCAATGAAAGGAAAAGAGGAAAGAAAGAAGAAAGAAAGAAAGAGACTGTTGGATACCTTTGGGTTACGAATGAGAGCTCTTGATAGGAGGAGAAGAAGAAGATCGACCTCTGTCGATCTTTCATGGACTTCGTCAAGTACTACCACACTAATATCCGAAAGACATCTACGCAAACACCCATACAGAACGCCAATAACGACTGCATGCATAGCCACCCCCACATATTCATACAATATCCTACATACATACATACATATATATATATACATACAACTAGACTTTAGCGCATAGAGTGTAGGCCGTCATAAACACCCCTTGAAGCCTCCACCCACTCCTTCTGTTATGCTAGCTTACATCCACCCTCCATGTCTATGTCTATCTATATCTATGTACATGTATCTATACCTATCTATATCTATGTAGATCTATCTATATTTATCTGTCTATCTGCATGTCCAGACTTATATGCTGTACACTCCAAATGTCTATGCATGTATCTATGTGTATATGTGTGTGTACGAAGATGGCTAGATATCTTTTCGCCAGCGGTGCTAAGAGAGAAAGAACAGTAGACATGAGATCGAGAGATTGAGAGGAGAAGAAGAAGATCTTTTCCCTTTTCTCATAAATGTACCTGTCAGAGAGGAATTGTCTCAATAGAACACCATGTGTACAGAAGAGCAGTCTTGTGGTATGAGACACCTCGGCTTGTAAGCGGACGCGATACCCCACGACGTCTCCTAGCCTTGTATTCATCTCCTCCGCTACACGGCTAGCCACAGACATCGCAGCTAGCCTTCTCGGCTGACTGCAGATAATGAAACACCCTTCCTCTTCCTGCTGGAGAGAAGATGAGAAACAAGACGAAGAGAGAGAAGAAGAAGAAGTGTTCGTTTTCATGCAGTCTTTCTCCCGCCTCGAGAACCTTTCCATAGCTGATTCAGCGGCGGCCTCTAAGAGCATGCGAGGCACCCCAGTGGTCTTGCCTGACCTGGAGAGAAAGAAAGAAAGTGAGACAGAAAGACACAAAAGAAGAAGAAAAAGAAAAAAGAGAACCGAAGTTCGTCGAATGAATAAAGAGAGTACAGGCTCTGTGCACACAACCCTATAGACTCTTCTTCTTCTCCTTCTTCTCCCTCTTCTTCTTCTTTTTCTTCTTTTTCTTACTCTTTCTTTCATGTGACTGTCCTTTCTCTGCTACTAGACAACCTACTCATCTTACACACCCATCCTCCATTCCCTTATCTAGAGAAACACACACAGGACACCTAGAGAGTCAGATGATCTATCTATGTTTCATCTGTCTACCTATAGCCATCTATCTGTCTATCTTCGCTTGATCTATCTATCTATCTATCAATCTATCTATCTATCTTTAATCTATCTATCTATCTATCTATCTTCGATCTATCTATCTATCTACCTTCTATCTATCTATCTATCTTTAATCTATCTATCTATCTATCTGTGTTGAGTTAATGTAAACTCTATACATGTCCATCTATGAAGGTATATTTTACCCTGTTTCTCCTTGTAGAATAAGGACAGAGGGTCCTTGTCTTTCTTCTCCTTCTCCTTGCTTCTTCTTCATGAAGTCTGTAAAGACGCGTTGGTACTCACGTACAGGCAAAGACCTAAGAGAGTCGTCCCTCTCTCTTCTTGCTGGAAATCTCGTTTGATTGTCCCCTTCAGAAGAAAGACCTCCGTCTCTTCCTTGTAGAATCTTCTTGCATATAGACAGCGTCAATGGATATCTCTTGTCCTCTCTGCATTCCTTTTCTTCCTCTTCTTCTCCTCCTCCTCCTTCTCCTCGTCTTTCATCTTTCTCCCTCTGCGACAGAGGCATCTCTCCCATCTCTCCTCTCTTCCCTTTCTCAGGCGGTAAATAGAAAGCAGTAGTAGTAGGAGTAGAAGTAGTCGGACTACCTGCAGTCGTCGTGATGGAAAGAGCAGAAGAAGAAGAAGAGAGTGAAGTGTGCTTTCCAGCGGTCGGATGTGCTCCTTCACTAGAGAGAGGAGAAGAAGAAGAGATAGTGCTATCGTTGGGAAGAGAGGAGGGGGAAGAAGAAGAAAGAGGGAGAATGGATATTCCTACAAGATGTTTCATGTAGGAAGCTATCATAGACGAGAAGATAGAAGGAGAGACACCGAAAAGATGATCTTCTCTCCCTGTGTTTGTCTCGTCTTTCCATTCATCTTGGAGCTTCGAGAGAGAAGAAGGAGAGAGAGATGTGTGGCTTTGTCGAGGATCTTCTGCCCTTCTTCTCCATGTATCTAAAGTCGTTGTGACGAACTCTTCAAGCTGATCCGGTGTATCTACCAGATTGACTATATCCACTACTGTTGTGCATAGCGGAGACGCATCAAGGACCTGACAGAGATCGAACTCGGATAGAGGACGAAGAGGCGAAGGAAAGAATGATTGAAGCTCTTCAGAAGAAAAGAGAAGATGAAGAAGAGGAGGAAGAAGAGAAAATACACATGGAGAAGAAGAAGATGACGACGACCCGTCATGTGAAGAGACAGAAGAGGAAGAAGAAGAAGCGAAAGAAGAAAAGAAAGAGAGATAAAGAGATGCAAGTTCAGAATCAACGAGGAGACGAGAGGCGGCGTATCGCGTAAGGATAAGAGAGAGAAGGAGCGACGCGTACGAAAGACACAAAGAAGACAATGAAGAAGACTGTGCAGAAATACGAGAGGGAGGATTCTTGGGATCTTGGAGAGCATTCTCTTGCGCATCATCGTTGACCTTAAGATGAATGAAAACAAGAGGAAAGTCAAGAGGATAGATCAATGGAGAAGAAGAGAAAAGATAAAGATCTGCACTTAAGGGAGAAGACGAACACGAAGATAGAGAAGAAGAAGACGAAAGAAATCTTGGATCGACAGGAAAGAGAGTTAGAAGAAGACTCGGTGAAATAACGCTATGAAGATGTAAAGAGATGAACGTCGTTCCAGGGAAAGAAGAAGAGAAAGGAGAAGAAGAACAAGAAGAAGAAGTACTAGGGTTATCGCATTTAATAAGTTCATCTTCTTCAAATCGTAGCTGAAAAAGACAGACAAGAAAGAAAGAAAGAAAGAGCTTTAAAAGATAAGACACACCTCATTTTTCTCCTTCTCCTTCTCAGTCGTTGATATGTACATCCTATACATCAAACCCCCTCGCTCGCGCGCTTTCTCCCGCTGTATATACACCTCGATTTTTTCATGTTACGCACAAACTCCACCACTGCATTCTTTTCCTGAGTCTCCTCGACTTCAATTTCTCCTCTTACCAACTAAAATAGATCTCTCGACAATCCTTCGATATCTCCTTTTCTACAAGGAAGATAAGAAAGCAAGTCATACGCCGTTCCCTCACTAAAAAAGCATCGCGCCACTCCTCACACACATGAGACGACTGCCCCACCCAAACAAAACACACCTACCTACCTATCCATCTATCTTTAACCTAGCTATCTATCTTTAATCTA
>NW_027154465.1:14276-17302 GCF_002600585.1 Cystoisospora suis
AAAGAAAGAAAGAGAAAGAAAGTCCTCACACAGGTGCTTTTCTCAACGTATGAGGACACACCTCGGCATATGTAAGAAGAGTCGACGGATGTGGAGATCCCCGCGTAGAGGGCTTTACCTCTCTCTCTTCACACATTCCAGATATAGCCATAAAAGAACACCATAGTTCACAGGGGCAGGCATGAAGAGCAAAAAGACAGAGAAAGAGACAGACAAAGCACAGAAAACGGAGAAGAAGAAGCAGATGAACAAGATGCACCTCGGGATACAAGATTCGAACACTATTTCATGAAACCTACAGCTAAGAGATCAGACGTACACGTCGAAGAGACAGATAGACAAGAAAGAGGAGAAGAAGAAGAAGATTCATGCAAATCGAGTCTAATACGTCTCTCTGAAAGAGATGAGAAGAGAAAGAAAGACTTCTTCTCTTAGGTCGTTTATCAAGCCTACTCCATTGAGTTGCCGTAAAGAGTGCCTCGTATATAAGGCGGCAATCTCGTCCATCTGGCCTTCTTCACTAGCCCTTTTCCTCAGCTTTATCCTCTCTTCTCGAGTTTGATAGAACCTGACAAGATCTTCCTCACGGCGAGACATCCATGACTTAAGATTGGAGTGTTCTTCTTCGTCTACGCCACTCCGTTTCTCTTCATGAGAAGGGCGAAAAATGCCGAGAAGTGTCTCTGCTATGAAGAGAAAGAGAAGAGCTACTGGAGAAGAATATTGAAGATGTGGGAGAGCCCCTTCTTCTTGCGGATTCTCATTGCAAGGCCGACGAAGAAGCTGAAGAAGGTCTTTACCTAGGGTGTAGAGACCCCCAATCTTACATAGTCTTTCATACGCTTGTCTTTCATAAAACAATGAAGCGAACTGCTTACCTTCTTCATCCTCTTCTTCTTCCTCGTCTTCCCAGGATGATGGGACAGGAGGAGCATAACTCTTAGAAGAGATGCTGTCCCTCCCTAGTGAAGAAAGAGAAGAAGAGGAAACCTCCTGAAAAGATTTCGGATAGAAACATGTCTCAACGACGCTATAGAACTCTTCTCGAGATCTTTCAAAGTACTTTCCTATTTCCGCTCTTCTTTCCTCCGCTCTTCTTCCTGTCCTTCTCTCTTCAAGCAACTTCTCTCCTCTCGAATCTTCTTCATTCTCCCCCTCTTCTTCTTCTTCTTTTGGTTCCTCTTCATCTCTCTGCTTCTCAACTGCAACAAAGCCAACTTTGCAGGGGTGTCTATACACTAGATAATTATCAAGCGATTCTGCGAAGCATCGTATCGCCTCCTCTCTTTTGCTCGAGGGAGAACTCGCATTTCTATCCAGAGAGAGACCTTCCTTTCGACCCACCACATCTTGGAAAGAACGACCAAGACGGTCACGCTGAAGAAGTTCGTCGCAACGGGTATCTTCTTCTCTTGGATAGACATGCACTTCGATCTGCTTTCCTCGAGGATTAAAGGCCGTGGGGAGGGTCTCTTCATCTTGTGTATTGAGACAGAGCCAATCTAGACAGGACTGAAGAATCTCTCGATAGAAGCAATAGTGAGTTTGAAGAAAAGGAGGCATCCTATGAAAAGGTAGACTGCACCAAGAAGATGAAGAGGAAGAAGATAAGTGAACAGAAGAAAGAAAAGAGATTTTCTCTCGAATCTCATGATCTTCGTACCTCCCCCAGAGAGAAGAAGAAGAAGAATGGAGAGGGTGTCTCTCCTTCTGATCTTGGGAAGAGAGATGAGAAGAAGAAGAAGAATAGAGAGAATAGAAGACGGTAAGAAGTCTTCTAAGTGTATCGACAGCTTCGATGCCCCGTTCCTTAGGAAACCCACCCTTCTTGATGTCCGTGAGGAGTTCATTCTGAAGAAAGGGATTGAAAGACTGCTGAAGAAAAGAAGCGAAAGAAGAAGACAAAGAAGAAAGAATCTTCTCCTTAGGATAACCAAGAAAGAAAAGACGTGTGGCGCGCTTGATCCATTCCGGGTCAAACCAAACAAGGGGAGATTTCGACTGCCGTAGAAGAGATAAAAAGCACGTCAACGGATCTTCATGAAGAGAAAGAATGCGAGAAGACGGAGAAGAAGAAGAAGAAGAAAAGGAAGAGAAAGAAGAGAAGGAAGAAGAAGATAGTTGAGAGAGAGCATCGAAAAGAAGACGACGAACAGCTGTACGTACAGCTGAAGCCATGAAGACAGTAGGTTCCTGAGATTTCTTTTCTTCTCTTTTCAACTGGAGAAGTTTCTCCCTCTGTACACGGGCGCATCTCTGCTGCTCCGCTTCCTGCATGCGATGAAACTCCGAGGCATAGGCTCGTGCGTTGCTTATCGTAAAAGGCATAGGAGACAAAGAAGAAGAAGAAGAAAGATGCTGTCCCGGAGATGAAGTGGATGAGACTTCTGTGGTGTTGTTCTTTTCTTTCTCGGATTCTAGTGCATTTCTCCCTTGCCCCTCTTGTCGAGTAGTCGTCTTTGCATGTCTTTGTCTTCTTCTGTCTTGATCTCTATCTTGGTCCTTACAAGGAGAAGAAGAAGAGAAGCTCTCTGGTGGCGAAAGGAGAAGATTTCCCTCACATGGACTACGACCTCTCTCTATCATTACACTCTCTGGCAAGAAAGAAGAGGAAGAAGAAGAAGAAGATCCACCACCTCCCGCTGAACGATCTTCTCTCTTGGAATCTTCTTTCTCATTCTTTCGCGAGCCCGCCGTGATAGAACTGCCATCATTCGCGTTGTCTTTCATATGCGGAGGAGGCGCCTTGTTGATCTTCTTGTCACTAGTGGAGAAAGCTCCTCTGCTTATTCTCGTGCTACCAAGAGAAGAAGAAGAAGAAGAGGCAGGAAGAGGTGGAGGAGCGAGGGCTATCCAGGCTTCCTTGAAAGGAGAAGGAAAGAGTCTTTCATAGGGCCGAGTAGGTTCTAGATAGTTCAGAGCTAGTAGAGCAGAAAAGTGTTCACTATGATTTCGATACTCCCAATCCTGCTCCGTCAGAAATCTACAGAAAAAGAAAAGGACAAAACAGACCGACCACACACAGA
>NW_027154465.1:17375-17504 GCF_002600585.1 Cystoisospora suis
TAGATAGATAGAAAGAAGATAGAGGAAGTGAATGAGTTTTGACGTGAGGGGGAGACTGCCCCTGTCTTTTCTGTGCGTCCAGAGAAGATGTTGTCACGCATGAAGAAAAAGAAAGAACGAGTGAGAAAG
>NW_027154465.1:17694-17849 GCF_002600585.1 Cystoisospora suis
CCTTTCTCTTCTTCTTCTTTTGATCTGGGCTTACTTAAGGGTCTTCGAGGAGTCTTTTGGATTAGGTAAAATACATTCGGATCTATACCGCCCAGGTGTATAGACACGCCGCAGCTCGTAGCGAGGCTTCGGTACCTTATGCTAAGAAAACAAGA
>NW_027154465.1:18313-18528 GCF_002600585.1 Cystoisospora suis
GAAAGATTGGACATAGACACGAGAAGGATAGATCAATAGACAGATAAATGCTGTAGAGATGTAAGAAAAGGACAAGAGGTTTGTGTGTGCTTTTCATCTTCCCATAGTTTAGGGTGTACATACACCACCCTGAAGAGGAGATGAACATCCTACTATGCATGCATCTATCTTTCTCGTACAAAAGCCTAGTGAAGATGGAGAAAGAAAGAGAGAAA
>NW_027154466.1:0-172 GCF_002600585.1 Cystoisospora suis
GCTGTTCTTGCTCACTGTACTCGAATCTTTGGCTAAAACGCCTCCCCTTTGAAGATCTCACCTCCCGCCGATCTGGACCCATGTGCAACACTATGGGGCAACCTGGGTTTGACCTCCGCACGGGGCTCCGGGCTCGTTAGGCTGCTCTAGCAGCCCTCTATCGATTCCTCTA
>NW_027154466.1:611-786 GCF_002600585.1 Cystoisospora suis
TGGCACGGTTCCTCTCTTTTAAGCGGTGAGAAACCGCCTAGGATTCGCTATCGGCCGCTCGAGAGGTGGGGTCGAGCGGCTCGCCGTGGCTGTTAGGGTCCCCTAGGACCCATTCTTATCTTCTAAACTAGCTCCTTTCTTCGTTCTTTCTGCGTGGTTGCCCTCTAAACGTATT
>NW_027154467.1:0-42615 GCF_002600585.1 Cystoisospora suis
GTCGCTATGAAACAGGAGATCTGACAGCCCGCCGTCGTCTTCTTCGAGGTCAAAAGATGAGAGAGAGAGAGGAAGGAAGGAAGAAGAAAAGAAAGAAAGATGTTCTTTTTACCGGATCTTTCTCCATGGATCTCTTTTCCTGAGTCGTTTCTTGATTTCCGTGGCCCATGCATTGTCTGTTTCTCCAGCTGTAAGAAGATTGAGCTCTTCTTCATCTAGATCATTCATCCCTGTCCCCCCTTCTCCTCCGACAGCGTCTGCATTGGATGTAAAGAGATCGGCCTCCTGTGTGAGGACCGCGTCAGCAGCCTGATAAAGAAGCTCTATATAACGACTTGTGTTGGTGAGTAGACCTTCATACACCGTCAAACTTCCTTTCTCTTCTTTCCCTACATTGCCTCCATCGTCCTCCCCGCCTCCTAGAGAATCTCCCCCGGTATACTGCGTTGCGAAGTACTGAGTTCGATAAAACAGGAGAGCAAAAGAGAAGCCGAGAAGCATGAGAGAGGAGGATGATCATATCTATCTCGATCTTGTGTCAAGAGAAAACAGGGAGGGAGAGATCAACAGACAACACCGCATGCAGACAAACACATATGCGAAGGGTTTAGATGTCGTTTTTTCTTTGCCTACGTGAAAGAAGTATCTCCTTTACATATAGAGACAAGTCAAGAGGGCTCTATTGTCCCATCCCTACGTACAGTCGAGAGAGAGGGGTTCCACCGGACTACAGGATGAGAGATAGTTACAAGATCTTTCAAGGTAAGCGAGGGGGGTGGTTTGCTCGTTTCGCTAACGTCTAGAGGAGACAGACACTGCATCGATACTCTAGGTGATTGAGAGATGCTTCCCGTGTTGAAGGAGAAATGAATGGATTCTTCACACTTCATAGCACAGGGTCTCTCAGGAGAGGAGAAGAAACCGGAAAGAGAACAAGGAGAATGCCTTCTTATGAACTCCTTTTATCACCATAAGACCTTTCGGATCGCATTCAATTGCCCCCTTGTCGGGTGCCAGATGCAGCAGCAGTAGGAATGGGGCTCAGCTACGATGGAGGGCCCGTGCTCCCGCTCATGCAAACATATGTATGTATAGGTACCTACATACAGTCATATACACACACGTACAACACCTGGGTGTGTCTGTCTGTCTGTCTGGTTTTGCCTGAAAGATGTGAAGGGGGAAAGATGGCATGGAGCCTCAATCCGGCACCTGTTCTGAGACAACACACCCCTTCTCTTCTATTAGTGTTTGTGCGCCTTGAACATAGCTGTCTTCTTGATACGAGGTAGAAGAACCTCTTCTTCCCTCTTTGCGTGCAACTTAAAGCGAGAGATATACGGGAAGAATAGAAAACAAGCCTTTCTTTCTATGGACTTTTCCGTTGAAGACTCTTATACATCATACCTCTCTGACATCGTCAAGATATACAGGTAGATCGTCACGTTTCTCATCACGGACGGCTTGCTGCATGCACAACCAACGAAAAAAAGAGAAAGAAGAAAGCGCTTGTATCCCCCTGCTCTCTTCTTCTAAAACAGAGTCTAAGCAACAGCTGGAAGAGTATGTATGTCTCTAGAACTAAAGGGGAAGGCTAAGAAAGATAGGGACGCCAGGGAAAAGAAAAGAAAGAGAAAGATGGTGTTTCGAAAGAAGTGGATATCTCACTCTTTCTTTTTATCGAGTTAGAAGGCCACACCAGTATAATGTGACTCTTCTCTGGCGATCAGAAAACCACCATAGGAAAGCTCCTGCACCCCGGAGAGAACGATCACTCATGACAATCTCGTCCTTCGTTGAGGTCCCTCACTTTCTTCTCTCCTTCCCTATGAAAGAGGCGGAGAGGCATGTGAAAGTTCCCATCTACAAGTTCATTGTTTGCCTGATGGGAGAAACTTGGCAGTTACTTTCCTCTTCTCGGTTTTCATTCATCTTCCTCTTTACTCTAAGGATGGTTTTGATGCTGAAGGAAGATCTCTCTCTCTTATCAAACGAAAGAAAAGGCATGAGAATAGTATATCGGTGTTTGCTATAAGGAACCGCCGTCTATCTACGAAGAAGACAGATAGAGATCGTCTCCCATAACAAGAGTGGTGAAAAGGCTTCTTGAGCTACATAAAGGATCGGTTCAGTAAGTTCAGGCGCCATTCTTCCTAAGAGAAAAACTAAGAGGAATGGATGGGGTGTAGGTGCATGTGCAAGTTAGGTAGTACGGACGTGGTGTTAGATGTGAGAGGGAAGAGGAAGGCCAGGGTGATGTATATACACCCTAGCATTGTCAACAGATGAGGCTCCTTGGAAACTTTGTAGCTGATCCTTGTGTCTTCAAATCTAAAGAATGGATTCCGTGCGTATATGGAGAATTCTCATGCGAAGTTTTGTTATCTGCAGGAGTTCATTTGGCTACTCGGCTTCTCTTTCCCCCTCCTGTCTTTTCGACGTCTGACCTAACAGTAATGAACTCAGCGAGGGAAGTTCTTCGTCTCATTTCTGTCCTCCCTGTTAAGTCACAATTGAAGAGATCTGTATCTATGGGAGCATTCATAGAGACAGCTAAAACGACCTGTTTGACTAGAGACCTTCTCCGCATATACGTCACGTCACGCTCGTAAAAGATTTCTTCTCCATACTCTCGGGAGCCCTAATGTCCGCCCCCCCTGGGACTTGACACGAGGGAGACTTGCTACGATGGGATACCACCGTAGCCTGGAGAGCTCGGCAGGATGTACTGTGCGTCTTGGAAGTGGTTCCTATGTATGTGAGTATGACGAACAATGACGAACACAAGAGAGTCGATGGACTCGCAGTCTAAAGAAACAACCTGCGCCAGCCCCTCTTTAAGGACAGGCGGTGCGGTGCTATCTTTCTTAGTAGGCTAGGCCGGACGGAGAAGGAATGAAAGAAGGTACAGGGCTAAGACAATCTCTTTGATTCAGCACCATAGAAGACAGAGACTTTCACGACGATCTTACACCGCATAACCCACGACAACTGTATCTACACCTGCTGTTCTAAGTCTTTAGACCTTCCCTCTAGAGTCTTATTCACACTATGTTTCTTCAAACCGACGGTGTTTGTTCTCACCAGGAGGTTGCGATACTTGAAATCTCCATGAGTGTTTTGCGATGAGTCAGCGCCATCTTCATTCCCCCCGATGAATTCATCGACAAAGTGCAAGAAGAAGTGTTTCAAAAGAGCCACATGTCTGTCGAAATTCTCAACCTCATGTGTAGCCTTGTTCTGAAGGGCTGCCTCGTCTGCTCTTAGAAAGGCCAAATGCTGTTGCTGTTGGTGAACAGTCGTCAAGGCGAAAGGTGTCACGCTCCCTCCCACCGGGGTAGGAGTGTATTGAGAAGAGGCAGATGTCCCTTGAGAGGGGTATGATGCTACTGCGGCTGCCATCGTTTTTCAGAAAGGCCCGAAACAAAGAAAATGGACGGTGCGACTGGGGTGATTCTTCTCCGAGACCTGCGCTGCGTCTTGAACGTTTGTTTCGTTCGGACTGCGCCGCCCGGCACGAGCTCGGCGCGGGAAACGCGCAAGCCAAGGGAAAACGGGACAGAGGGCGAACGAACACACGTAGCTAGATGATGCTATAGACAGACCGGTGTCAATCGATGAAAGAGAAAAAAGAAACAAGGGAGGCACCCAAGCGAGAAAATGGAAAGGTGGGTTTGAAAAAAAGGTCTTCTGGGGCCTCCTTTTTAAGGCGATGCCGACGGATGATTTGGGTGTGTCTGGAGCACACAAGGAAGCCTTCCCTCCCTTGGAGGGTATGAATGGTCTTACGAAAGACGGGAAGTAAACCACAAAAGAGACCGGATGTTTCTTCCTGACCAACAAGAAGAGCTGAAGGAAACGCTAAAGAGAAGTCGGACTTCGCGTTATAGGGCAGCTCTCAGCGTCCTGCCAAGAGGGGGGTTTGATCACCGTCCGGGGCCCGGAAGGGGGGCGGTGTGCTCCACGGCGCAGCCTTACGAGGAAAGAAAGAAGAGACTGCTCATTAGAAAATACAACAAGAAGTAAGGAACACAAAAGAAAACAGTTGGGGTTCCATATTTGAATCAAAGAAAAAGCAAAGCCGGGACCACATGCTCTGCTTTGGGAGGGTCAGGGTATTGGACCGACGACAAGAGCCGACATGGTGTGTGTTGGCCCTCTGGGGGTGGTGGTTGAAGACAAAAGAAGAAAGAGAGGAGAAAAAGCGAGACTCGTGGTCAGACCAAAGGTGTCAAAAGATAGAAGACTGAAAACAGCGTCAGTTTTCTCAAAGAGTCTTGTAAGTAGAGAGAAGTCTCCCCGGTGTGCGTCCCCACCTCTGGCGCCTAAAAAAGGAAGTTCTGCTCTCCCTGGGAGGAGGGGTAGCTTCCCGCGGCTGATCTAGGAGGGAAGCGAAGTTCCGTTTTCCGGGCGTTCAGTAAGCCGCTGAATATCATCTGAGTCACCTTCGGAAAAAATTAACAAGTTCTAGTCACTGAAGTCCTTGACGTGGCTCCTCCCGTCCTCCGACACCAAACAACCACGCCGAGGCCCAGCGGACGACAGCCCACCCAACCATCTCGCCACCTCCAAGCTCTTCGAGTGGCGGGTGAGCCTGACGTCTTGTGCTCCGCAATCGTTAGCTGTCCGCGGCTCGTTTGATGGGCACCGCCGCACGTTTCCGCGTCAGCTTCGTTGTATATCAGCGATCAAAGGGTTTCCTGAGCGACGGCGGGACCTATATTAGCTTGTGCGACACGTGAAGGTCCCAGAGCCACTTGTAAAGAGGGGCGGAGCGACCAAGACGCCCAGACTTTTTCCCCGGAGCTCCCTCTGCCGTGCGCCGCATTGCCAGCTACAAGATGCGCGTGTTCTGAGTGCTGCAACACAGCTGGAGGCACCGTAGTATTGCAGCTTTCTCAGGAACAAGAACTGCCACAATGAGCCTCCGCTCTGGCAGCCTTTCAGCACGCCAGCGGTTCGGAGACAAAGACGAGACTTCGACACCGAGTTCACAGCCTGTGGCCCTGAGGACGTTTATAGCCACCACAGGCTCCTCAAAGGAGCCGCCTTCAAGTAAGAGGGCAGCGTCCCGATCGAAAATAAGAGTTGCGTATTCTCCACTTGCTCACTTGCGTGAGTTGAGCATGATCTACCTAATGAATTCACATCCCTCCTAATCTTCGCGGCCGACCGGTCTCTTTAGGTCCGCTCTCACCAGGCCGAAGTCTTGGCACAATCTCCGCCTGCACTCCGGCTCTAGGGTCTCCCACTGACAGGAGTCAGGGTAGCGGGCTTCCCCGGACGACTCCACGTACCGTAGACTTTTTGCCTCAACTGCCTGACCTTCCCCCTGCGCTTTCAGCTGTAGTTGATTGTAGCAGTTGATCAGCGTGATGTGCGCTAAGTATCACCACGACCACTTTCGCCGGCCGCGTAATGCCGTGTACTCTAGTGGCGGACCGCATCTACGTAAGGAGCAGGATCACGGTACCAACGAGGCCCGATGTAGTGAAACATCGGGAACGCCTTCCGCCCTGACTGGTACTGCGTGGCTGGTGGCTTACTCGGTACTGGAGTGTGAGGTGCTACCCTAAAGTGAACGGTTAAAAAAGACTTCAAAGATGGCAGCTAGGCATTCAAGGTCTCCTATGAACGGTATCCACTTCAGGTCCCTGCGTCTCGGTACATCGCATTAGAGCACCGGAGACGAGATGGCTTTGAGCAGGCCTTGTCCGCGAGATCCCCCAAAATGAAAAAAGTGAGTGACGCGGACTGTCATCGCCATCTTTCCGCTGTCAGACCGCAAGAAGCGAGAGAAGAGGAACTAAGGACGACACCGCCTTTGTCTTGTACAGGTGGCTAGCATACCATCAGGTCAAAAACGGGGGAGAAGCGCACCTCAGATTACTGTCAGCTGGTTCCATTTCCACAGTTGAGAAAAAACAAGACAAGAAGTCCATCAAAACCGACCTGGCTTCCCTCGCTTTCTAAGTCACTTTGTGACTCGGTTTGGAAAAGTAACTCAGGGGGGTCGGAGGCTATGGAAAAAAAAGAAGCCTTCACCATTTAGATCGCGAGCTCACACTGACTTTGGCTGAGACGACCAGCACCACAGACCATCGCTCGCTCGAATGAAGAGGCACCTACGTGCGCCAAGACCTATCATATGTGGAGATCTTGATGCTTTAGGCGCGACACGATTGCACTGACTCAGTAACAGATCGCCAGCGGACGAGGCCCAGTACTTTTCACAAACAGTGTAGCGCGAGGGAAGGCTGTACACTGAGGAAACTGAAAGAAAACTCCAACATCCTCCTTTGTCCCGTCTGGCGAAGGAGATGTGATCACTAGGATGATAAAAGAAACAGATCTTCCCGGACAAGAAGAGTACAGCTTGGCAGAGGGGTCCACTTCTCCCGGATTTGCGAACTTCAAGGAAGTTGTGCCTGAACAGAACAAAGCGTCAGCAGAAACACTCCTGGCAACACCCAACGCTACCCGAGTACACAAAGCAATAGACGCGAAGAAAACTGAAACATGGCACTGGAAAGATTGTGAGACCGTAGTAGAGCAGTCCAGTCTCGTACACCAGTCCGTGTCTTGGGAAAAGCCGCAGCAGCTGTACATACAGGTGATGTCTTTCATATCATATCCCCACTTGCTCTTGAAGGCACCGTTTCGTCAACCTAGCACGCCGTCGAAAACGAAAGAAATCCGCGCGCCCAAGCGGGTGAAACAGAAATCACTAGAAGAGGAAAGTAGCGCCACCTAATCTGATGTGAGTCTCATATTGGCAGTTGAGCCGCAGGGCGTAAGCTTTCTTCCTTCCTCCCCCCTCCTACTGTGTCGACGCAGAGGACTAAAGGTGGGGAGAAAGCTTACAAGAATCCGTGAGATGACGATGCTTTTCCTGTCTTTACTCTTCTCATGAACCTCCTCGGGGCCTTCTCGTACTTCTCCTTGAGCGCCAGTGCCTTCTCTGTCTCTTCTTTCTCCCTTATATCCCTCTGTCTTCCACTCACTCTGAGCTAGTCCCACAACGGTCCACCCTTGCAACTCTAGTAGCTTCTGAAGAAATGCCGTCCTCCCTCGCAGTCGCCAAGAGAATGACGTTACGTTGGATGCGCAGTCAGTAGAAGATAGTGAGGAAGGAGAAGAAAATGAAGAGAAAGGCGGGGAATCATTCTTGGAGAATACCCCTGGAGGCGAAGGAGGGAGGGGAAGAAGTTCAAGAGATAGTGGAAGAGAGTTTTGAGAATCGAAAACCAACGCCACCTTTCTTCTGTTCTCACTCTCGGAGACCGTAGCGTGCGGCATCTCCCTTTCTCTGCCGTCCGACCATCTCTGGAGCTGCAGAAAAGTCGCGCCGAGATAAGGAAGGGAAACAACCTGACTTGACTTCACTCCGACCCTACGACGACAAACAATCCAGACAACGGGAGACAGACACTAACGTATTGTTTTCTTAGTCTAACATGAGTGCCCGCACAGTATTCATGGCGCACGTTTCACAGGTGTACAGACAGACAGGCAGCCGCCTTACGTATTCACTCTTCCGTGAGAGGTCGCAGTACCGGCAGGTTCAAGTGGCTGGGTAAATACCTAGAGATGGAGACAAATGACACCGTGGAGAAAAAAACGAAACGAAGACTAGAGAACTCGAATTTCTAGAGCGATGCCTCCTACATCGGCAAACATATATCTCTCTACATATAGCTCACAGAATGAATCACAAGAAAAGCATGAGAACCCAGTCATACCCTATTATCGAACACCACTTCCATTGGGTTTATGTGAGTGAGTGGCCGTGTCTATCTATCTTCTTCAAAAACGAGCTTTTCAGTCACACTTGGGTACCTCCTCTTACTTACCTTGCTAATTCTGTTTGCACCTCCGCTATCCAACCTGCGTCCCTGTCTTCACTGCCCTTATGACATTTCGTTACGGCCTCAGCAAACTCAGGATAGGCATTCAAGACACTTTTCATTGCCTGTTGTGTCTCTGAAGAAAGATGGAATTCGGAGTGTCTCAGATCCATCTGGTTTGTCGCGTCCACTTTCTCTTGGTGTTCTTCTTCTCCATTTTCATGCATGAGTTGCTTGTCAGGTAGGTTGGAGTGGGTATGTCCTTCGCTGCATAACCTGCCCTCCGAGCAACAATTCGAGGGAGGTTCTTTCTTCATAGGTCCCAGTCTCCATAGAAATGTGAAGAGGGCTGTCTTGGCAGCTTGATAACGGTGTGGATGAGAAGAAGAAAAAGCCGTTGGACACGCGGGTGACGAGGTGATAGCATCAGACGAGGAGACAGACCGAATACGAGAGATGAGAAGATGAAAAAGAGAAGCGACCTGCATAGAAAAGCACGAAAGAAACCAAAAATGAAGAGAAACAAACGCCGTTAGAATGAGCGACGGACTGACATGTCAATCCACTGAGAAACGAAAGTCCAGCCTGAATTAAGGAATCTTGACACTAACGAAGTAGAACACCCCTCATATTCCCAAGAAAATACAAGCGTCCTCGCAGGAGTCACAGCCACGAACGTGAGGCTAGACGTGTTCAAGACACACACATCCTCCCTCTGTCTGGTTTTCTTTGAAAGACAGAGAAGGTGGGTATGTTCCACGATGCATCGGCCGCTGCTCTTCCTGTTTCGTAAGTTAGGAGACTCCGATATTCGAAAGTCCGTCTTCACACGGGAGTTGCCTGAGTGAGATGAGTTACATATACATATATATGTACATACATATACACGAAGCAGTTGGGTTAGAATGTATGAAAGCTTGTTCCTTGTCTAAGTTCACATCCGGCTTCTTTCACGTGTGTGAAATACCGACGCCAGGCAAAACGAGCCCTATCTTTGCTGTGCATGAAAGCCCTAAGCGAAAAGAGACCATCAAGCTGTTTCATTTAGGTATACCTGAAACAGGTCAGCGCGCGCTTCATCGTACGCTATGATCTTGCTTTGTCTTTCTATGTCTTTCCCGGGAGAGCGCAAGCGGTGGACAAGCTGAGGGAAAAGAGAATTTGCTAGAGTAGAAAAACCTGGTTTCCTCTCGTAGCCAAACAAACATAACATCCACAGACATCGCGCGGCTGTCTGTACACCCAAAGGGGAATCCAACAGGGACTCGAGGAAGGTCCGGAGGGCCTTTGAAATCTGCTGCACAGGCGGAGCAGACTCTTGTGGTTGCTTATTCTCCCCCTGGACTAGAGTCGGAGATTGTCCGGTCTCTTGAGATGAAGAAGAGTTATCAACTAGTCGCAGGCATGTTGAAGAAAGAGAATCTGAAGATGTAGAGAAGTCACCAGTGGAGGAGATCTGTTTTCCGCTGTGGGCCGCCGCTTTGGAGACAAGGCGATTGAAGAGCTGAGAAGATGAGTGGATAGAGCGTAACATGCGAAGACAGCACCTGGGATAAGACCACGGGGTTTCTCTCGCAGGCAGATAGGAACGTCCTTGAGCCTTACCACTAGCCGTCGGTCTGCCATGAGACGTCTTACGTTTACTCCACAAGGAGAGCATCACAGCAGCCATCGAGGAGAAGAAAAGCTCGCAGCAGTGTTACCACCTGTCGGTAGGTCGTCAAGAATTCTCATGTCACTCCATGAGAGAGGAGAGGAAACTCACGGGGACGTACATAAGAAGATGTTTCCTAAGAGATCCTTCCTCCCCCCCTTCCCTCGGAGACATGCAAACACTGCAAGTCTTATCGACGAGAAGATGCCGGGACGCACGCAGAGCTAGCGTTGGAGATACGAGAGATCACTAAAGTCGCAGGGAGATATTGCTATACCACGCTTCTCCAATAACCACGTGAGTAGGTCGGATGACTTAAGCACCCCGACACCATGGGTAGGATCGCAGTCGACGGGACCAGGTGACACTTGAACACCTGAGAATGAAGAAGAACTAGAAAGGACAGAAGGCTGTCAACATAGTAAAGAGAGGCCGTTTCTAAAGAGAAACAGGCATGTAACTCACCTGGTTGAGTAACTCCTCCCCTGTCAAGTCCACAAAACGCGATGCCTGGCTCAGTACACTCATCTGCGCCAGCATTTGCACCGTATGTCCGTTGCGAGGTGGAGAGTAGGAATGTGAGAGAGCGGGAGACCGGTCTCCACTCAAATACGTATTCTCCCATCTTCCTTGCCATCCGTGAGAAGTTGCAATCGAAGCGGGACAGTTCGACCCGTCTATCTGTTGTCTCCGTAGAATCTCGAAGAGAGCTTGCCAGACCTCTGCATGACAAAAGGAGCAATCACTTATTTCTAGTTTCCTTAGACTCTGTAGCTGTGCGGAGTGTCTTGTAGGCAGAAGCTCCACTTTTGCAAAGCTTCCGAAGATCGGGAGTAACACCCCAGCTGGACATGTCTGTATTCTCCAGACTGCATACATATGTACATATATACATGCATGCATACATACTACCAGCACAGCATGCTACTGAACTGACTAGCCGGAAGGGGTTACCCGGCATCTGTCGTCTACGCAGCAGCCGAGAGAAACCAAGTGTTGCCTCCCCCTTACTCGGCTCTCCACAACGTCTCCTGCCAAGGACGTCAGCAATCCCTGAGTTCCACAACAGACTGCCGTCGACCAGCTGGTGTTCTGAAGAGAAAAACAAAGTGAATTTTTCTTTGTCTTGCACATCTTTGCTTCGGCTCGATGCCTCTCCATCTACTTCCTCTTTAGCACTTGAGAAGTTTCCTTCGGTTCCCCTAGCGTCCCACCGCGCTAGGACTCCGTTGTTTCTCTGTGGACTGATGGTTGTCGCGCGCGCCGTGACGGACGTTGTAGATGGTAACGATAGCCGGAGTCTTCGCGCAAGGTGTAGATAGAGACGTCCGGTGAGAGCGGCGAATTCGTCGGAAGTATTCTAAGAAAGAAGAAGATACAAATAGAGAAACAGACGTTCAATACGCGATCGTCTGTGTTCATCTAGGACTTCTGTCAACGTCCACCTATCAGAGCTCCTTCAGAGCGTGCTCGCGTCAGTTGTCTTTCAAGGTACTTCCGTCGCAGAACGGCCGACGCCTGTTCCACCGTAAAAAACAGATACCACCGTCTCTCCGATTCTACGGTCTGGAGACCTCACGGTGGAGTGATGGATATATGAGCTCATACACACCTCATTCAACAAAACCAGAAAGGTTTGTTTGAGTCAAGCAAGAAGAACCCCGCCGTCCCCATGGTCGCACGCCGGCATTGAGAACTTCACGCACACATCAAAAACCAATCGCGTCTTTAGCGAAAGAAATCGCCAAGCGATCGTCACGTAGTGAATCTGATGCAGGTACATCCACTCATGTATTGGGTGTCACTTGTATATTCTGATGATTTTGAAGTCTCAAGAAATAGATAAGAACGTGTCCATACGGAGAGAGAACTCATGCCGAAGCAGTGGAACGTTGCAGCCCCTTTACCAGACCACTAGTCCGTTCAACTGCCGTGAGGCTTACTCGATCCAAAACATCGATCAGGAGAATCAGCAGTGCGGGAAATCTCCCCGGCGGCTTCGTCGCTACGCTGTCGTGCTCCTCTCGATCGAGACTGTTCTGCAGGAAAAGACGAGGAGAATCAGTACGGGAAAACAGTCTTCCCACCTCGCTCTACAAGGAAGACCGGATGAATGACATTTTAAGATGCAACCGCACTGCGTCGACGTCATATAGATTAGTACTGCGCCTGTAGCCGCTTTATGCCAAAGGGAGCACTGTACCTACATAGAGATAGAGAACTCAAAGCTATTCTTGACTCCTGTCCTGTATACATCACACGACGAAGAAGAAGACTTCTGCCGGATGTCTTGAAGTTGACGGGAATCTAGGATGTGGCTACCACACATAGGCGTACACTGAGAACCAACAGCCCGACAACGGAAGATTAGATGGCGAGACATGGGGATAACGATCAATTTTCTTATCTGCATCTATCTATGTATCTTTATCTGCCTGTGTTAGAGATCTGAGAAGTATCGTTGCTGATGGATTCGCAGGAGACGCGACACAGTAGTCGACTGCACTTTGTTCTCTGCAAATTTGAAGGGAGACAGGGTTCTTTTCTTCTGTCCGTGGCACTCCTTTTAAGAGATGTTTTGCATACAACCATACACACAGATGTGCACCTCTGTCTATCCCCACATGGACAGGATTGATACAGTCCCTCAAGAAAGACAAGATACCTCAAAACACTCAGGAAAGAACAATCGACGACCCTCGAAGCGAAGTGAACTAAAGTTGGTGAATCGCGCGTCTGCCTGGAGTTCGTCTTACATAGGCTCCCTATGTGTAGCTGAGTGGAGTATCCACATACAAAAGCTTGTAACCATCGCTGCGCCTCTGACGGGCGAGATCAAGACAAAGAGTACTCAAAAAGAATGCGAGCATGTGTGTAGAGTCCATAGCATGGAGCAATTTGATGCTAGAAACAGACGTTGTCTCCCCCCTATGAATGAAAAGAAGGTACAGGCCGAAGTCACTAGTACATGTATGATCCTCTGTTTGTCATGGGGCATATAGCAAGCACCTCGCAACAGATATCTCCGGTGAATACAAAGTGGTTTCATGAGACACGAATGAATAACAGCAGACAGTCAGCGAGGTGCGTTCTCACCACAACATCTCCAAGAACCTTCCGACCGATGTCGACGTGGGACTGAAATATTCCTAGAGACAGCGCAGCAAAACAGAGTCGCGAGGCGTCGTGCTCGACTAGCGGGGAGAGGAAAACCTGAGATATCAGAAGAAGAACAAGAACAAGCAAAGACACCTTCAGAGCCTTCTTTGGACGAACTAGTGAAAGGACATGTTCAGTGTAGTGGAACAAATGAGGAGACAGTCTAGTTGTAGGTAGAGGAGTTCGAGTCGAATCATGCAAGTCCGCACGCTCGAGGGCAAAGCCTGTGTCTGTTCTGCGTTGGGCAGTTCTTTTGTGTACCTTCCTGCTCTCACGAAACAGGTAATTCTCGTAGAGACAACATCAGGAAGAATGCAAGGGTCCACCAAGCAAAACCGGTAGTTGTCCCTTTCTCGTACTCAAGAACGCTTTCCTTTCAGCTTAAGACTTCTATGACGATGAGCGGACTGGAGACTGCCAGGAAAGGTCGGATAGGGTGACTGAGTATGGAGGAAGAACAAACGTGGCAAGAGAAGACGGGTGTTGATCGCTGAAACGAAGTCATACAGAGTGTACAGCATCACCATACCCGCGGAGCGACTCTTGTGAAGAGCAGCACGCAGAGCTGATCTTGCACTAGCCCTTCAGCTCGTAGTCCCCGCAAGCTGCGAAGCGCGTCGATAAGCGTCCAGAACTATTAAGTCGCCGGAGAGCCATGAGGCAGTAGGATTGAGGAACAAAGAAGAAAAAGAGACCAAGCAACGCGGTTCATCATGAGGTGTGTGTTGGTGAGAAGAAGAAGAAGAAGAGACACGGAGTGAAAGAAGAGGCAGAAGGCAGAACACCACAAGAGCTTATGAGACCAAAGAAAGATAAGATAGTTGGCTTACAGGATAAAAGAAAACACCCTCGCAAGCAGCTTCCTGGAGGGATGGATACGAAGGCACGCCTATCATCTCTCCCTCTGAAATTACCGGATAGACACTGCCCGTATCAGAAGATCTCCGAACGGGTTTATGCTGCTTACTGATCAGCATCTGAACGTAGCTTCTACAAATGATCCTATCTCTTTATATAGATAGATAGATATATATGTGCACATACTATAGCTCCATCCGAGAGTGTACTTATGGCTAAATGCATTACGGAGAGATAATGAGAACTCGAAAACTGGCACGTGAAGAGACTGGAAAAAAGCAGTACCGTGTCCCGTTGGATGGAGTCGGGCTGTCGGTCCAGGAGATCCATCAGTTGTGCCTGGGCGTGTCGCGCTTCCAGCACATCTCTAGCAGCGGGAGAATCATTCTGACTGCGAGGTGGATCGGACGGAGGGGGAGAACAAGAAGAAGGAGATGAGGAAACCAGACAGGTTTGACGCAGTCCCCCCGAGCCGCTGGAAAAAGAGGGGGAGAGAGAAGGAACGGAGAGGCTAGGGGGAGGAGACGAGGAGGACTTGAAAGAACTATCAGGAAGGAGAGCAGTTGTCAAGATTTCAGAAGAATTCTTCTCCATTTGTAGAACAAGCTTGTCTGCTAGCTTGCTGAGCTGCCCGACACATACCGATGCTTTAGGCACCATGACTCGGGTCGCTGTTCGGGCTCCTCCCTTCACACCATGCCTTCTATTACCATCACGGCCATTCGCCATGCGATTCGTCGCTTCTTCTTGATCCATTAACGGGGCTCTTAGCCTCCGCTCGAGTATCTCTCTATCTCTTATCCAGAACGATTGCCTCACGCCCTTCTCTTCTGCAGCTGCTCCCAGCCAAAGCAAACGCTCTGCCTCATGTTGCGCCATACCCTTCGGCCCTTCCTGTTCCTCTCTTCTCTTCTTCACCTCTCCCTCATGTCCTTTCTCATGCTGTCCTACTTGGCTTAGTCTGATTCCCCCTTTAGCCTCTCGCTCGTTCACAGAGTGTCGCAGACTTCCGATGATTCTTCTTGGCCCTGCGCTGCGATCAGTCATTGCCTCCTGTCTCCAAGAGAAGTTATCCTTAGGGGCAGTTCGTCTCATATGGCTTCGTTGCTTCTTCTCTCTTGTGACCACTCCCCGAAAGCTCTGTTGAGTTGGTCGACTTTCCTCTTGTCTAGAAAGCAGCATAGTTCTTGAGAAAGAGGGAGGTGGGAAAGCTAGAGGCTCATGATGACATATGAAAGTTGGTGACTTGGGAGAATATCCAGTCTCACCCCGGGGAGATGAAAGAGATGCAACGCTGTTTGAACAAGGAGAACTTTGTGCTGGTAAAGGGTTAGATAGAGCTACAGGATAAAAAGAGGCAAACGAAGACGAAGAACTCGACCGGGAGTTAGAAGTAAAGAATGACTGAGAAGAGGAGAGACGAGTTCGAGATCCAATGGAAGAAGGGCATGCGGGCGGTCCTATCAAAGCATTCATACCCCGTTCTTCTTCTCTCTCTTGTCTCTTCCCCTCCTGTTCGCCAGCTCTCCGTCTCTCACGCTGGAGCGCAAAACGCTCCAATAGCTGCTGTGGTAAGAACACTCTCCGGCCTTCTTCCCCTGCAGAATCTGAGGCCACGGAGACAAGATATGTGTCTCCATCTCGAAACGGTGATGAAGAAGGAAAACTGTCTCTTGAATCTGAACTTGACCTAGGTGGGGCCTGGGACGGAGCGACTGCCTTTCCAACGGACGAAAGAGTAGGCATGCGGGAGCGATCTTTTGTACCAACTGCAGCCAACAAAGACGGCGGAGGCTCTAGTAGAGCTTCCTCCTCGAATGGCTGTCTCCAAAAAGAGGCCTGAGAGGTAGACAAAGAGGGCTGAGACGGGGAGCAGTGAGAAAGAGAGGCCGCGAGTGCAGAAGAACAAGACAAGGGTGAGGGAATAGAAGAGGTAGAGAACAGAGATGATGAAGAAAAAAACGAAGACGCGCCGGCGGAGGACGAGTAATGTGCCAAAGGTCTTCCACTGGGAGGAAAGTCATGGGCACGTAGTTCACGGGGTGTGGCCTTTGACGGGCGTGGAGTCGCTGAGGCTTCTTCAGTCATGCGGGAAGAAGAACAAGAAGAGAGAGAAACGCGTCGAAGACCTCTGTCTCCTTCCCGGAAAGGAAAAGGGTAGTGGGGTGTACGGTGATGATCGTCGCTTCTGCTGCTCTTTGGAGGAAGAGCCCGAGTTTGACAGTAAGGTGGTTTTTCCTGAGTCCTCTTTCTGAGTTCTATTCTCCCATTGTCTTGTGATCTAGGGAAGGCTTGGAGCGAAGAGGGACACTGCAGACTTCCGGGAATCTCAGCCAAAAAGTGAGAGGCGGGAGTTGGCTGATTGTCACTCTTTCTTACTCTTTGAAGAGGTGAACAAGAGCGAATGACAGGGCGATTCACGGTGGTGTCGGTAGAGGGGATCTTTGTGCCGTCTCTGCGTCGGCAAGGCAATGTCTGTACACCTCGCCTCCGAACACAATGGAGAGGTGGAAAAGAAGGGCATTTTGTATTGAAGCGAACGGCCCGACTGACGTTCAAAGGCTCCCAACTAGGTGAAGACCCTACGACAGGCGAACGGCAATGCGAAGGTAAAAGGGAGGATAAGACAGGTGCTAGAGTTGGCGAGCGATAGAAAATCCCCACTGGGCGCAAAGGAGAACGCGCTAATGGGGGCCGGGTAGCAACAGACACTACTGGGAAAGTAGAGGCAGAGTAGAAGCTGCGGAAGAAAGAAAGTGGTAACCTGCGGGTTAGGGAGCGATCAAACGCAAAGATTGCTGGAGTAGGAGTTAAGCAGAGACAACTGGATTGTGCAGGACGACACGACGACGACGCGTTTAGCAGCCGACTCATCTTCGTCTCACTCTTACCGAATAAGAGAGAAATGGTGTGCCCCGGTCCGATGCCCTCCCTGCAACCGGCAAATACACCGAGAGAGCTGTGAAGAAAACCATGATCGCCCTGAATGCAAGCCAACCGGGGGAAGTCCATTCTCTCTCTCCTAGGTGGATTCATCGCTTTGAAACAGAGTCTTCTCAGAGCACGCGAAGAGAATGACCTTGTCAAGGGTAAAGAAGAGCGACAAAGAGAAACAGAGGCGTCTTCTTTTCTGTTGTCGACTCGAAAACTAAGACCGAGTGACACGGTGAGGAGCTGAGATCTCGTGAGACGCCAGTGTTTGGAGAAGTGGCTGTGACTGCCTCGTAGTGGAGTCTCTACAACTGCCCCTGAACTGCTGTATACTGAGGAAGAGAAGAGGTGAGCACGGTGCCCCCGAAAAACCAGGTAGGATGAGCCTGAAGCCCCCGCATTTGAAGTGGGTGGCAAGGGGAGAGCTCTGCGGCATTTCGAAGAGTGGATACAAGACAACGAAGCGCGAGAGGGGGACGACCGGGAGAAGCAGTGCGCAGTGTTAGTAGCAGCAGCGGCGCGCGATGGACGCAAGAGCCGGAGTGGGGCGGCGCGCCAGCTACCAAGGCAACATTTGGCACACTGGACTGAGATAGGGATACGGCCTCCACCAACAGGGGCAAGTTCGATGAAGAGAGGGAAGCTAAAGGGGCATAAGACGGACAATTGAAAGGCTGACGAAAAAGCATGGTGCCAATCGTCCATAATCCATTGCGCTGAGTTGCAATACTGCAAGGCACTCAAGCTGACGGTCCGTACACTTGCCCAGAACAGAGCAGACACGCAGAGAACTTTGTCTCGGCGAAGTGCAATTTCTTCCACATTGAAACAATGGAGAGCTAAGAGGTTCCTGAAGAGGAAGCGGTCGCTCTCTTCTAGTAACAATTTAAGGCCATGCTGAACTGTGAAGTCAACGAGCGACGAACGAAAGGGGTGTACAGAACGCCTAGGATCAGTCTTGAAAAGCGACGGTGTTCAACTGTCGCCGACTCGTCCGTTTAGCTTTTCGCTGGCTGCATGTGTGCAACAAAAGGAATGAAAGCTGCGAGCTTCCGTAGTCGGGACAGCATCGGCCCCCCGAAAAGAAAAATAGTTACTCAAACACGCCACTCGTCCACTCACGGAGAAAGGAAAACCTTACACTTTGATACTGATTTCCTCAAGTGCACGCGATTCTGCTTCGTTGCTGGCTCATTGCATGTGTAGCATCGAGATGCCCTAGCCCAATGCGGGCCGCAGTAAGTCTAGTCAGTAGGTTCCCGTGCTCTGTAGGTGCGGCTGTCTCCCCGTTCGCTACGCGATCGGAAGAATTAAAAATGTAGGTTCTCGTTTGTACCCAACCGGGCGCCTCGCGACTGTTCGAAAAGCCGACTTAGAGAACTACACGGACCTCTCCACATGAGCGGTCACATGTGATTCTCCCGCAGAAGCACTAACTTCCTCCTGTGCTTCTTTATGCTCTACTTTAGTTTCTATACCGAAGTTGTCGGACGCTTCCGACCATGTACTTTAGATCGCTTCCTAGATATCGGAGCGAACCATGCGACAAATTGACGACACAGCCTGCCAGGCTCAGCGGCTTGGAGCGACTAGGCGAATCACCCGTCATGTGCCGGCGAAGGCCGTTGGGTTAGACACACCTGCCATTTCTTCCAGAAACACAGACGCGCACTGGACTCACCCATCGGGTTACAGCCTCTCGAAGTACTCGCACTCCTTCGAGGAAGCCTTTGAAGCACTTAAGCACTGCCCGAAGCGGCGAAGGTTTTCTGACGTACAACTACGCCACCGCATGGCATATCATTGAGTCGAATCCAACCTAGTTCAACCAGAGCTGGGAACCAACCATCTAGACTGCATCGGAGACTGAATCAAAAAAAAACGCTAGCTTGTACAAAGCTTCCTCACCGCGGGCAAGATCACTCTACTGGCTGTTGTAGCATTGGGTAGGCTGTTACATCGATGTGTTGTTCGCTACTTGCCAGAGCTTGTCGGACGGCGTTCGCTTGCAAAGAGTAGCCTGAGCCTCCAACCGCCGTCAAATGCAAAGAAGAAGTAGCAGCTGCGCTATGTTGTCTGGTTTGTTCCGCCTCAGCCTTCTACGCACACTAGAAACCTGTGTGCATGGGGAAGGAAGTGGGGGACACGATCGCCCGAGTTAGTGTGGTCTAGGCTCATTGCGGGGTTTTGCCGGAGCGTCCGGGGTTTCCGGGTCCCTTCTTTTTGTCTATTTCTGGCACAAAGAGGGGCAGTTTTTGGCTTTTTTTGGCAGCGGCAGTCCGGGAGCAGAAAAAGCATTTCCTAGCACCCGGGCGCTATGTGTTGGAGGAGACCTTCCAGCGAAAGCTCTGTGGCGTTACTCTGTGTAGATCGCTAGGTTGCTTAGCCGGGGCAGCATTAGCCGTTTGACACAACGAGGTTCGCGAACCACGCTCCGACACGGCTTCTTGGTACTTCTCGACTGACCGGCTTTTCACGACAACAGCAGTCCTCCCACAAAAAAGCATAAAACGCAAGACAGAACGACGCGCAATGTCGACCCACATCGGAGGAGACTCCCTACGGCATAATGATGACGTAGAGCCAGCTAGGTGGTGCCCGCGAGACACCATCGGCGGAGACGCCGCCCCGACGGTGGTCTCGTTCTTCAGTACCCGCCACCCCTCGCTGCAGATCCAAAAGTGTCACTTTCTCTCGGTGCATGCCTTATTGCCGAAAGCGAGCCAAAGCGCACGGGTCCACCAGTGACTTGGAGGCGCACTGCAGGGCCGAGTAGCTATTTCCGTCGCTCCGTGTGGTGGTTGCGAGTAGTTGCCTGGCCGCACAACTGAACAGTTTCAAGGCTCCACCCCACGAAAGAGGGTGCTGAGTCGTCTGAGTTCACGGTCGCGCTGGAGCGCTGGTAACCCCTCTCGGGCTGCTCTACCCTTGAAGCCTTTTTTTCTTTCGTGGGTAGTAGCCAGGACAGAGGCTTATCCAAGGCACCAGGTGGTCGTAAAGAACCGACTCCGGAAAGCGACCAACTCTCTTGAGTGATGTTCTGGGTCAGATCCATCTCGGCCCACCAAACACTTCCAGTTTCCGGGCTGTAAACAAATGAACAGGCCGCGACAATGCCGGGTATTTACGCAAAGCCGCCAAAGCGGACGGAGATGCTGAGGGAAGTGGCCTTCATGCTTTCCTTGCTTGAGAAGCGTAAGAAGGAAAACAACTGGTCAGAGGTGATGAATATCTGCTTGCCAATGCTCCTCGATGAGCTGGCGGCCGAGCGTGTAAAAGCGCGAGCGGAGGCGGCAAAGGAAAAAGAAAAACTGGACGCGGAAGCCGGGGACCAAAACAAAGTTCAATCTCTGGCGGACTTGGAAGCAAGAAAAGAGAAGGAGGTTGCAGAAGTCTTCTTCGTTGGGGGTCTCCACACCGTCCTCTGTGACCTTCTCGAGCTCGCCTGCCAGCACCCGGAGATCGGAGACGTCATGCCGATACTTAACGTGAGAAACCTCCATACGGCTCGGGGAACAGCGACAGCCCCCGGTAGCCTGTGACCGATCTATTCAGTAGTATTCCGTGTCATTTTTGAGCCGCAGCTGCGCATACAGTGGTATGAGGAGGACTGGAAGAGGGTGGTACGTCCGGCGGCGCTGTGTACGGCCCCAGAGGTTGTCCGTCCCCGGAGTTTGTTTCCTGGCTCTTTGCGTCCTCTCTCTGCACTTCGAGTGTGCAGTACGTCGAATGCTCTGCAGCCGGTAGCGCTCTCTTCTCCTGGAGTCCACGTATATAGGACGGTGGTCGATCTTGTCATGCTTTCTGAAGTTGGCTTTCAAACATGCAGCTATGCCTCGTGTCATATGCAAGAGAAACACGCATACATGCGCAAAAGTGGGCATCTTCCTGGCTGTGTTTTCGGCGCCTTCTCGAACGGCAGGCAGAAAGGTCTCGCCCTCGCACTTTTATTGAGATTCCCTTGGATAGCAACTGACTTTCCGGAATTCGCCAACTCGCTCCTCTTTTTCTGTTGCTCCCACGCAGGAGTACCAACGGCTGCTGTTGACGGAGATCGATCCCTTTGACGATGACATTGGTTGTGTGCCACTCCTGGTCTACTTTTTGTCGGAGCGCCACCACTTCTACGTAGATATACACTGGCAGCACCAGGAGTTGACACTGATGCAAAAATTCCTGTCTGCCCTTTTAAGCCTCCTCAAAACCCAGCAGGGTGCATCGGCTGCTACGAAATCCCCGGCCTCTCGCACGAGTGGAGATGCTACCGTTCTCAGGGAGCAAGATGGATCGAGTAGTGCGACGGCAGTTGCCGAACAGCCCGAGCAGACCCGGGTGGCGGCAGTGAAGCTTCTGTGCAGGACGTTGTTCTCCTACCCTCCTCACCGCGTGGTATGTCAGCGTAGATTGTTGCCACGCGACCACGTGCTAGTGTCATCCTACTCAGTGGAACGCAGAAGAGGCTATCGGAGCAGTTTTTCCAACCCCCAAAGAGGTTCCTCTTCAGTACCCGAGACTGAGACAGCAAGTGACAAGTAAGCAGTAGGTGTCTGGCATTCCGACACCGGCGCCACCTTTCTTTCGGAACGCTGGTCCAAGTTTTATAGAACTTTATGGGCCGCATCACAAGATGCACCCTACGAGGAAATTTCGTGTCTTCCGCGAAACAGAGACCGTCTGACCAATGAATCGTCTGACTATTGTCCTCTCCGTGTCAACTCTAACTTCCGGTTTCTAGGAAAGCCTGTCACTGCATTGTATACAGAACCTCATTTGAGAAAGTATTCGGCCTCCCTCACGTGGCCGAGTAAGTGTGTGTGACACGGCCTTCTGTCAATCAGGTCAGCCGCATGGCGGCGGTCTTTGATCCGCTTCGGTGCCGGACGTTGGTGGACGCTATTGTGGGCGCTTCCACACTCTGGGACACCCCCAAAGGGCTCAATCACATAGCTCAGGTACGCGTTCCGAAGCAGCAGAGTGATTTTCCGTGCGCACAGAGGGTTACCAAAGGAAAGCTGTAGGCTGCGGGCTGCTCTGCAAGAACTGTCCCGGCAGCAGCTACCTGTTCTCATTGCCAACCCTGTGATTTAGTGTAAAAACGCGCTGCGTGGGCTCGGCCACTGCCGGCTGCGTCCACTCGATACTTCAAGAGCGCAGAAAAGTAATAAGCAGGGGCTCTATTGGAAGCTTACCCCCCCTACCGCCTCACGATCTTCATTACGCTAGGTGGTGGATCTTCAGGCAGTTCCGGAGTTTGATCGGTCACTCCTAGGCTGCGTCCCTTCCATGTAGGCTTCCTGGCCATGCGTTAACCGTGGACACTAGATAGTCCTTTGTGAGTGCTACCGACTTACCAGACCACGGCGTCCATTGCTATATTCGGCATCGGCGCTCCTCTTGTCTCGGCATTGGTCCCTGCATCTCTACTTTGGGTGGCTTCTACGAATCTCATTCGCGAGTCAAGGTGAGGAACTAGGGAGAGTGGCTGGGGCACTTTGATCACTGTTCACGTGGTTGGTAGAGAGGCTGCAGGTGTACGACTGTCCCAGTGTGTATTCCAGGAGCACACACGCACACCGCTGCATGTCCTCGTACGGCGTGGTGCTGTACTGTCCGTGGAGAGCGAAGGAGGGCTGTTTGGAGATTGCAACTCTCCCGTCTGGGTGAGGAGTGTCCGGCTTGAAGCAGGTGTCTGGTCGAGGTCGCGGCGTTGACTGGAAACAAGCGCCTACCTCGACCAGACAACTGCTTCAACGAGATCGTACTTCCGCTTAGAAAAAGCTAGCCCAAGAAAACTGTTAGTCACCTTCGGTGGAAGCTGGGATGTGGCTAACTCAGCGCCGCTAGTCACTTGTCTGCGTTCTTCGAACCCCCTCCTCCACAGTTCCTCAAAACCGAAGGGAATGCTGCGCACCTTCCGTGGGCCTGCATTCGTGTGCACGCGGACCGTCACACCTGTCCCGGGGTTGCCTTGCAGTCTTTACCTTTCTCCGTTTTCTGTGTGACTGAACTAGCATCGGCTTCCTCGATGTAGACGAGTGCACAGACCGAGTTAGCCAAAGGCTGCCTGTGTGCTGGCGAGACCACATTTGGACGCCGAACAGCTTAGCGTGTGTTGGTCTGATATAACAATCCCGCCTCCGGTGTACTTCGGTCTCTCTCGGGCAGGTGCCCCTGCACGCCCTGCGAGCTTCAACGCCGTTTGATCAAGATCAGCCGAAACAGGGACGAAATCGGAGTTTTGCAAGCTGCGCAAGACAAAAAACAGATCTGCTACTCACTCGTCCGAGGTGGCATGCCGATCCTCCTTGCCAAGTTATTCCGCGCCGTCGGCGAGATGCGGCGACATGAGGGTAAGGCCTAGGCGAGCGAAGGGCGCACGGGGAGGGGAAAGCTTCTCACGAAGCTCGGTGAGATCACAGTTTCAGTCAGAGCCAGCGCACAGCTTTTTGTGCGTATACAGGTCTCTGGAGAGCGTCCAGCCCGGACAGGGAATATGATCAGGACAGCTGGTAAGGAGGCTGTGTGTTTCATGTTTCATGCTGACCGCCCCTACCAAATCCGACGACGTGATTGATGTGGGAAGATACTCTGGTAAGCTAGTAGAAAAGAGAAATGAAATCGAGTGGCCTCCTGACGGACCGTATCTATCAGGATCCGGCGACCAGTGGCCGTGGCAATCTGAGTGCCGGTCTACGTACTTTGTTCGCTCAGCCCTTCGGGTCAAGTTTCTTACCCGCGCGGCGAACAACAGTCTGGAGTGTGCGCTGTGCTTTCTGCGCGTAGCTACTTGGACCAAGCCCTGCAGTTCGCTTCGTGGACGATGCTCCTGTGCTCCTGGAGCTACGAAGAGATGCATGGGGGAGAAAGCATCCTAAGTGTTAACAACGACACCTTGCTTGTGAGTGTGGGAACTACTTCCCTCAATCAAGACCGCAAAACTATTTCACAGGTTGGAGTTCCAGTCCTCCTCAGCAAACCTGCGTCCAGGGCTAAGAGCGAACCTTGACTGATGCTTCGTGGATCTCTTTGGCAGTTGTCCCCTGGTAAATCCTTGAGTCATCCTACTGCCTGCTAACCATACTCCGCAGGACAGTCGTGGACTGCGGGCAACTGCAAGTGCAACACCCGACTTCTGTTGTACCGAAGCCGTTGCTAGTTTTTGCTCCTTAGGAGCACTTGCAGGCACGGAGCCCCAGGATGCTGCGTACTCGACGTTGACAGAGTTGAAGGTCCTGCTGGCTGTAGATTCTTGCTCTCTCATCAGGTGTCCGTCTTGGAATGCTTCCCAATCAGCCAGAAGACATTTCTCGACTCGCTGACTTCGATGGACCTTCCTGGGACAAGCTCCGTACTAGCTGTGACCCTGCATCTCATTCTGCGCCTGCCTCCGGCTACTCGGCACCGTATTAGCTGCAAATCCAATGTTGTCTTTCGTCCTCTACTAGACCACATTGGTCGCCTTCTTGCAGCGAGAGACCCGTATCCCGCCGCAGCTAAGCCCGCGCCGGAGCCTGCAGATGCGACAACGTCGGCGTCGCTCCCTCAGGAGGATCTGTGCTTAGCGAAGAATCAAGGTAGTTACGTATGGGGGGAGCTGACAGTAGCTGCCGTGAGTGAGATGCTGGCGGCTGAGCGATGGTGACAAGTACGCCGGGCTACCTGCATTTCTCTCGGATAGAAAGTCCTCGGCTCACACGGTTTGGACCGTCCAAGCACATCTGTCTCAGGTCAATCTGAGGAACTTATTCAAAGCTTATGTTTAGGTCACAGTGCCACTTCTCTTGCTAGGGTTACAGACAATGCTTAGAGAGCCATGCACTCCTTCAATGCAGACAGGGCCAGCCGATCTGACATCCAGTCGGACACGGCACCGCCCCTCAAGCGTGCGGAGGTCCCCGGTGACAGGCTTATTGCCCGTCCAGTAACATGCCACAGCTACGGCATACCCCGCTCCGGTCGGGGTGGCGGGTTTGAGACGAAATCTATCTGTTCGTGCCGGTGTCCTGCCGTCTCTGCTGGACAGTGAGTCTCTTGTAAATTCATGGGCTGAATTGCCTGCTGCGGAGGTGAAGGTATGCCAGCGGTGGTTCAGGTCCTCGGACCCGAACTCGCTGTAGTCTTTTTCTTTTACACCTTGTTCACGTTTCGATCTGATACTCCATGCCCTTGGTACGGAGGTTACAGCCTGACTACGTGTGTGTTTTCTCCAGCGGACGGCGTCGGGAACGACCAGACTGATGACCCCGGCGACCCTGACTCTCGACAAAGCCAAGTGAAGGTCGACATGCTGCTTCTGGCGCCTGCGTTTATGGGACTCTTACAGTCAGTGTTCTCCCAGGAGCTCCCAACAGAGACGGGAAATGAAGGCCAGCGCGAGCCCCCCCGGGAAGTACACAATAGAAAGGCTTTGGTGACTATGGGAATAGCTGCTTCTCAAGCTCTTGTCAATATCTATGAGTACTTGCGTCCGTTATTAAGCAAGTGGGAGAACCGGGAGTCGCAGCAGGCCTTCGAGAATAGAGAGCAGACGGTGTCTGACGTCAAAGCCAGTGGGACGCCCTTTCTTCCCTCGAGAGAATATTTGCCCCCGTTTACAGCACCCAGTCTGCTACCAGGCTTCGACTATCGCACCTTCTATTACTCGGTTACCAGCGCAATGCTAACATTACTGGGAGGGATGAAGCTTCACTCGCTTCCGGAGAGGCGCTGGCGGTTTGCAGAAAACCCGGCCGCGGAGGCAGGAGGTTCGGCTGCAATTGGCGGCCTGGCTTCTGCTGCGCGGAAAATCCTTGGTTTCCAGAAAAAGGTAGGACGACTATGGTGGCAGTAGCTGACGCTGTGGACTCTCAGTTTACTTTTCCCTCGTCGTTTCTCTTCATGTAGAGACACCGTCTAGCGCACGCGAACAGCTTCTGACGGTTGTGTGTGTTGTTACAGGAACTCGATGAAGGCTGCACCTACATCAAGAACGCCTCCAATATCATAATATTGAGGGCCGAGCAAGCTTCCGCTCTACTTCTCCGAGAGGAAGTTCAGACGCAAGTCAAAGTATTCACCGAGGAAGAGCTCTGCTGCGGCGGAGCTGAGCCCCGTGAGTCAGTGGACAACACCTCCACACCGCACGGCACGGTAAACCCAGGCGCTCCAGGAGAGGCTACCAAAAGGACTGCGCAATCCGGTGAAACGGACACTCCTGAAGACTGGAGACTTCTTACCACTACAACTGCCAGACAAGCAGCTTGTTGAACAGCAGACGGCTCAGTCCTTACCCTCCGAGAAAGAGTTCCCTGCTTGGACTCTAGAGCGGACGTGAGTTTCACAGCAATGCGGCTTCGCCAGCGGCTGACACGAAGCGGAGAGGTAGAAAGTACCGCCAGGGTGAGAGCCGTGAGATCGGTGTTCCTCTTTTCGTAATGCTGTTCGTATCCTCGCTCGAGAGCCACAACTTCGGTGAAGCAGGCAGGCTCGGTAGTTGCCGTTCATGGTGAGAACGTGTGCTCGACACATGCAATCGAGTGCACTTCACGACATATTTGAAGAGAATCTTTTTTTTTGGGATCTTACTTAACACGCGTTCGAGGAGAAATTATATTTCGCTTTGAGAGCCTTTACAAGGCGTGGCTTGGTTGGTAATTTCCTGCACTGCCGCATGGCCGACACCATCGACATAACGCCAAAGCTGAAACCGCACCAAAATCTATAGTCCGAAGAAAAAATTCCAGCACGTTTCACGTAGAACTTTAAGCGAGAACACAACTGTTCCTTCACGGGGGAGTCCCCCCCATGGACAAGAGTGTTTGAGCTGCCAGCCTCACTCTGAAAAGATGAGTTTCGATCTTAACTTCTTTGAAGACTTCCTAAAGCTCAAACTCCATCTCGCTTGACGGGTGACTCACGAGAGGGACATGCAGCGATAGAGGAGCATCCGCGTCAAACACATTGCCGACTTCTGCTCCCTGGGAAATGAACATCTCGTGCACTTTTTTGCCGCTGGCCGAGCGCAGTGTTTTGATTTCAGATTTAAGAGCCTTTTGAAGTTTCGAGAGCTTGTGAACACGCTTAGAGCACTCCTCCAGAGACAGATGCAGAAGGCTAGCATTATCCGGCCTGAGAGCGCTCGCCAAGTCAACAGGTGTCTGATCGAATTCTAGTTTCTCGAGAAGACGTTCTGGATTTTCTTCGCTAGGCAGTGTCCTCAACTGAGCAAATTCAGCATTGAGTTGTGCTTTAAGCTCCTTGAGGCTCGTCATCTCTGCGGCAACAAGATGAGATAACGGCGCCGACCCGCCATATTTTCCGGTATGCTGAAGTCGCTTTTTAATTGTCTTCTCGGCCTGGTGTTGGCGGCCCGCCAGGATCTCAACTAGTTCACGATACTTCTGGTGTTCAACTGCGACGCTGTAGTCTCGCAGGACGTGCCGGAGAGCCACGTCCATCTTTTCGTACTCTCTCCACATTTCAATCAAACCGGCGCTGATCCTCTTGTATTCGTACATGTAACTGAGGTCCTGAGGTTTCTGAGGTTTCGCACTTGGACCCGGACCGTGAGGCTCATGGTGAGAACTATGGACTGTGTGTGATGCCGCCACGGTGCCCACCACAAACGGTTGTAACCCGATGATGAGGAAGAAGTTAAGAAACATTTTAGACAGGGCCCTCGCCGAAAACGGAGATGCTGTGGGCAAACCTTCAGGAGAAATCCAAGCCCGTCGCAACACCCAGCACGGACAGCTTTTGCATAAAGAGGTAGACAGAGCGCAGATGTCCTCAATTGAGCCAGAGTAGATGACTGCTGCAGTGCCGTTTCAAGCCCCGGCCTCATGGACGTAGAGGAACAACCAAGTGAAAGGAGTCTTTTTCCACGACAGGATTCGCCCAGCAAAGACCGCCGGCCTACAGAAAGAATCAAAAGGACGCACTTTGACGGAGAAAACAGAAACGACCTCCGCATAATAACTTTTAGATCGCTCCCGAGAAATGTTTCGATGGCGGCCTCTCGCACGGCCAACCGAACAGCGGCGAGTCGCACGTATGTCAAAAGAGGAAGCCAGGACAACTAAGTCTCCCAGACACCTTAAATTCTCCTGGCAGAGTCCCCTAGACGCGTCAATATCGAATACTCTGTCAAAAGTGAAAACTCGCTTCTGTGCTGTCCGGCCAAGCCTGCCCGGACAAGACACGGAAACCAAGCCGCAAGACAGTTAGCCATCGCGCTACTGCATGCAGCTAAAACCGACTCCACATCTTCGCGGGACGCTTTATTGCTCCTTGTCGAAATTTTACTTCCCCATTCCCTGCCGAAATCGACATTTGAAGCGGATGTGTATGCGTCTCCCTTGGACCAGGCGCATCTCCTGTTGACATGTGCTAGCGGGTCACGTGCTGCGACACCGAGGGAGACTTGCAGGAGAGGTGTTTTGACTCTCAATTTGAGTCTGCTCTTTTCAATTATGCTGCACCCAGGCGGTGCTCACCATCGACTGAGTGGCACTGCTTTAAACTGTGGTCCCCGGAAGAACGCCGGCCTACCTGGAGGTTCCACCTCGCGGCAGTCCGGAGCAAGCCGGGGCTAGCTGGCGGGTCTACCTTGCTTTGCTGTGGCCCGCCTCACTACTCGAAGCCACGCGAGTGCAGGAAGCTCTTTGTCGGCCTAGTCTTTGCCAGTCGGAGTACTCAATCCTTTCTGTCGTGAGAATGTTTGCTTCATGTTGTGCTGCCGGGATGCCGGCCCGATTGTGCCCGGGTGGTGTGTCCGGCGTGGGCAACGATGTCTGCAAAGGAAGCCTTTGTGAGCCTCAGACTGTGTACATCGATTCCCTGGAGCTTTCGGTGCATGTCGAGGATCAGGTCTCGTACTACACTGGCCTTGTCGGTCTAGATGGAGCGGTGCCGCCCGCTGTCTGCACAGTAAGTGCCACAACCTGGCTGCCAGATGGTAAGGGCAGACCGACAGTCAAAGCAGAGGAATATGAGCGGACTTGCAGCGTATGGTTCGGTTCTCCTGGCACTGGTTCTTCCTACAACGGCCTATTCTCCCAGTGAATGGCGGGGTGCGAAAGAAAACTCTCCGCGTGCCTCATGATACATGCGAGCAACAACGTGCGCTTCACGACGTGCAGGAGCCTGTCCAGGCTGGTTTCCTCTTTGGGAAGTCCGGTGCAGCGATGGATACACGTATGAGCTCGGCGGCAACAGGTACGGTCAGCTACCGTGTACGTTGTGTGGGGAACGAAGCTGGTGAGATGAGTCTCGGCGTCGATCAGGAGAACGTACGCTATCCCCGGTCGCTTTTTTAGGAAGTGGCAAGGCTTCAAACTGTATAGATATCTTGGAGTGATTGAGACTCGTGGCCTTGCCTGTTGTTCTGCATGTGCGCCCAGCCTCGACAATGCCCGATCCTGAGGAGGGAGACGAGAGAGGTATTCAGGTGCCGACTGAAAATCGTGCAGGAGGCGGTTTATCCAGCACTGCTCTTAACGAGTGGGTGACACCTACTAGAAAGCCCTTCACGGCTGTACCAAATCCCCGAGGAGCAATTTGTTCTATCCCAGGAGTTGTCTCGCGTCAAAGCATGGAGCAGCTAGCTGATCCGTGCCACCGCCCAGCTCCGCTACAGTGGAGTTGTGAGAACCCGCCGTATACTCCTATGGGTATTCGACGCATGTCGGACTGAGTACTGTGGTGCTCGCTTTGTTGTCGAAATTTTCAGACACTCCTACTGTTGAAACTTCACCACCGGTTTTTTTTGGCTTGGGATAACGCCCGTTCTCTCTTGGGCGGGGTCTCGCGGCAGTCTCCCGATTTGTCTCCTCGCTAAACTCGACTGGCGGCAGTCATTCGGCCACTCGATGAAGTGAACCAGGCTAGCAGTGCGACTCTCGGTCACAAGACCGTGACTGACTGATAGCAGGACTCAGGTCCTGCGCTTCGCTTAGGTTGGAGGTGGCGGTCAGTTTCAAACTGTTCCGTGTTCACGACAATGTGGCATATAGTACGCACGGCATATTGGGCATGGAACCCACAAAAAAGTGTCTAGGCTTTCTTTGTATAGCTCCAGCAGTAAGTGCCAGTTGACAGGGGGGTTGTAGACTGCTTGGGCGCCTCAGGCAGATGTGGGCAGTCCTTCGAAAAATTGTCCCGTATCTATGTAACCTATTCCTCCGAAGGGGTCCGGACGCTGTTCGACACTGTGCACACAGGATAATGGCGACAAGAGTGAACCCACAGTTCTCCGGGCTCCGGTTGACAGATGGTCCAAGTTGCTGCTAACCGGTCGATGCGTCAACGCTGCGTGTTCTTTGTGGCCTCCTAGACCCTGGGTTGATCCTAACACCACCCCATCGGGTGACTCCAGAAGCTGCTTATGGTTTGTACCGTTAGTTTCAGAGGACGAGTCGCATCTCGTCTTCACTGGGTAATCTTCTCCCTTGATCTGCACAGGACACCGCACAGGAACACGACACGGGGTCAGCCGTGGTCTCCGAACAGAGAAATCATATCTCTGTGCACCTTCAACAATGGCCTATAACCAGCAGTCCCAATGTGCGGCTAATAGACTGACGGTCCGTGGACGCGTGTGTAACGCGCGCCCCTTCGGAGTTTCAGTGAGCTCTGGGGGCCGGTGTCAACCTTCGACCATCAGCAGGAGCGGACGGTGCGTACATGGTATAAGTGGTGACGGCCAGAGCAACTCGCTACCGGGCACGAAGCGCCTCCTGCCCCCTCTAGTGAACTCCAGTGCCTCTGCTGGACCTCCCTGAAACTTCAACCGCTTATGATCTCACTAGCTGGCAGTTCTCACGGCCGCCGCCAGGCGGACTGGTCTCAACAGTCTTCTTTCCCGGCACTCGAACAGTTGTGATCTGGTCGACAGCAAAGGCTTCAGCTCTCCTGAGAGCCTCGTCACGGTCTGCAACGGCTCGGAGCAGTCTGTCTTTCATGCGTTCTGCCTCCTCCCGGAATACCCTCTGCTCTGCGGCCAGTGACTGTAGTGCTTCAAGCAAATCCCGGCGTTCATTGAGCAAGGAAGCAACTTCAGCCTCCGATTGTTGTCGAGCAACACTTAGGTCGTCCACTTGCTTTCGTAGAGTTCTGATTGATTCCTCATACTTCGCTGGCAGAGCTTCCAACTCCTCAACCCGTGCTACTGCATCGCTGCACTGCCTCCGGACTGCTGTGAGAGCCAGGTTCGAGGTGATTCTTTCTTCTTCCCAGGCCTGCTGCTGCAGCTGAGTTCTGCACTTCACATCTTCAATTTGCAGGTCCACTAACTCTTGCATCTCGCGCTCCCGCCGTCTACTAGCGCTAAGGGCCGCATCGTGCTCGGCCACTTTTTGGCGGATCTGTGCTGTCTTGCTTTCTTCGAGGGCACGGAGCTGTGCGACATGTGCCTGAGTGGTGGCGGCCAGTTTCTCAGCTGAGTGGTCGAGACGGATTCGAAGTCGGTCAATTTCCAGCCGGCAGGAGAGGAGGTCCTTTTCAAGTGATAACTGATAAGCCCTTTCAGTAGCCTCTCGCTGGATTTGTTCCGCCGTGCTCTGGGCCTCAGTTTCATGGAGTTTCCGGGAGTAAGCGACGTCCTTCTCCCGCGACTCTCCTCGGAGTTTCAGGATCTCTTCTCGAGCTTGTGTGAGGGCTTCCTCTGTCTGCTGGTGACTCTTCTGCATATGAGAAATCTGTGAGGTGTAGTGCTCCTCAAGCCCTTGGGCACGCTGCTTGGCAGTTTCGGCCTCCCGTCGGTGCCGGCAGACTTCCATCTCTTTCTGTTCCTCAAGCTGCGAGAGTTCTTCTTTTGCAATCTTCAGCTGCCTTTGCATAGCTGCGATAAGCAGGTGATGATTTTGTTGAAGCGTGTCCTTGTCTTGTTGTCCAGCGTGTCGAACGGTGTTGAGTTCGGCTTTCAGCGACTCACTGACTGCTTTTTGGTTCTCAAACGCTGCCTTAGCCTCCGCGAGAGCGCAGTTCGAAGAGCCAAGAAAGGAACGAAGTTCCTCGGAGAAGAGATAGCCCTTCTCTGCTGCCTCTAGCCGCTCCTGCGATACCTGCCTTTCCCGCTGCAAATCATGAGTAAGAGTTGCTCCGGTTGCAACATGGTAATCCAGTTGACGAGTAAGTTCCGCGTTCTGTGCTTTCATTGCCTCCTCTGTCAGAGAGGCGATTTTTCTTGTCAGGTCGCAGCTGACGCCTCTATGGCACCGTGATATTCTCCGTGTTTGCGTTTTCTCTTCGACATGCACTACATGGTTCTGGACAGCTACGCAGCGAGACGACACGCTCGTCTGCACCTCTTGGCTGACAGTGTGTGGTGCTTCTCTGTCTGGAGGCATTTCTGCCGAGCACTCTTTGCCTGCGGTCTCGCCCCATAAAACCTCACCCTCTTCCAGTTCGACATCTTGTCCTACGCACATTCTCGATCTTCCTCTGCACGGGTGTAACCCCACTGCTCCAGAGAAATGCGAGTATTTGTCGTCCTGCGCCACACACTCTAGCAGCCTGCTCTCCCGAAACGTAGTTCCCTGCAGTGCGAGACAGTCCGCAGGCCCATCGAGCGGAGCCTGCGAAGGGGTGCTTCCCGGCTCGCTGACTGAGGCTTCACTGACTTCGCTCCAGCCGCTTCCCGCAAGTGTCAGCCGGGTTCCTGTCCGCAGCATCTCAATAGCCCTTAGTGACGCAGGATGGCCAGAAGTTTTCTTATTTCCCGCTGACAGCACCATGGGTGACTCTTGGCATGTTCGCGTTGATGAAATTCCTGCGCAAGGGCTCTCGCTGCCTCCGGCAGCGCCGAGGTCCTGGGTTGCCTCATTGTAATCTTTTTGCGTGATTCTTAATTGCTGAAGCGAGGCGGTCACCGGCACATCGGTTTCCTTGTTTGCTCTGCCCCTGTTTTTGTAGACATCGGAATGATTTACAAAGTCTTCCAGTGTGGACTCGGGTGAAGTGTTCGTGACAATGATATCCGCGTAGGAGTCCTGTTCTGTCAACGCGCATCCAAATGTTGGGCACAGCGTACTAGCATGGAGGGCAGAGCCGGGCTCGCTGCTGCTGTCGTCATCGTTGCGCTTTCGGTCTGAGTCTGCCGGAAGTGGGCTGAGACTGCCGGTTTCTGCTCGTGAGCTTCTACTCGACAGGGACGCGAGCGGCCACTCGGGACTGCGCACTCTTCGAGAAACGGGAATTCTCAAGAGAGGAACAACGTTCACTGTTTGTTGCGGCTCTACGAGCCCAGTCTCTTGCGGCGACCAAGTGGAATGTTGTTGATCGCCCTCGTCGACCGACTGGCTCTCCGGCCCGGGACTACTGGTTGTCGTCCCGCGGGCTGTCGTTGCGTTCGTCCTCGACCACGATTCCAAGTGGAAACCAAACTGGGGACTCGAACGTCTCCTACACTGTCCCACATTTTCCATACCGCGTAACTTGTTCATGAAACCGGGGGAGCTTAAGCTCCCTTAAGCTCAGGAACGACTATTGTCTGCCGTTCCTAGAAGGAGATTGTTGTTCTCCGAGCCAAGAAAGACTCGTTCATGGCATGGTTCGGGCCGTTACTGGTAACAACACACGTCTTTTCCGCCGTAAACTGAGCCTCGCTTATACAGTCTCGCGTACTTAGTGCGGCTGACATGCATGCTGTGCCTTCGTTAAGGGCCGCTAAGCCGGGGCGGACAGCTTTTCTACTGTCCCTAAACAGGCGCAAATGGCAGAAGCGTTGTCTCCCCAGCCAGTGACATTCCCATGGCCCGCGACAAAGAGGTTCCCACGCTCCCAGGCCCCACCTTCTCGGACAGCAGACTCCCCGCGAGAATCTTTCGCATTCCCGACAGTGCTCCTAAGAATTGGCATCGCCTTCGAAGCACTCTCATTCCCAGATTGCATAACGGACTCACGCGTGACACAAACGCGCTCTCGCGCGTACGCTTTCAACCAGGTTGGACTTCTGCATCTCGAGATTGACTGACTAACTGATGTTAGCTGGGCGTTGCCGTTCACTACTCCCGTGCTGCGGCACGCCAGAGACATAGTTTCCTGTGTTGGACATATGGTAAGGATCTGTTCGGAGTCGCGTGTATGCAGCGCTTTAACTGGCGATACGGCAGGGAGCTGGCCACCAATCAACTAGTGGCCAAGAACCCTCTGCCCATTCCCACGTCTCAGTAGGGGACACTCGAAGAACGCGCAGACACTCTCTCTCGTCAGCCGCCGATCTATCCGGAGAACAACTCTGATCCGGGACAACTTGTCCGACAAGGGTCTCTCACGCCCACCTCCCGAAAACATCTGGTTTGGCGTTTCCGTCTACAGCTCCCAATTTAGACCTTCAGTAAGAAACAGGCTGTCTTCATTAGAGAAGTACAGTTTGGCTGGGAGTCCTTCACGGAGCAGACCAATATCAGGTGATCCACGAGTGCGTGAATACTGGCGAGTGCCATAGGAGCTAAAGTGTCGTCCCCTCGCGGTCAGCGGCTGCGAGCTGGTCTGATGTCAGCCTGAAACTATCTGTGTGTAACCCCGGTGCAAAATACTCTGTGGTCCGTCATCCAAACGCAGTGCGCCTGCTCCTCACGGAGTCACGCCCGACAAAATTTATAGCTAGCGCAGCTTCTCCTCCTTTCGCGACGTGACTCCTGTTTGCAAGCCAGACTGCCACTGAGAAATACAGGAAGGTACAACGCGCCCGCTATCCCAGGTGCGCCGCAAACAGAGTGTCGTCACTCGACCGTGGTCGAGCAAAACTTATCACAGATTCTCAGTGCGCAAACGCCCTGCTGGGAGGGAGCAGGAACTTCAGAAAGAAAGTGCCACCATCAATAGCCCACAAACAGCACTCGCAACATCCTGAGGAACGGTACCCTCAGAAACTCATTGGAGTTTTCTTTCATCAGCTCGCCTCTCTACAAGCGGCCCTCTTCCGTGGCCCAGACCAATATATTCCAAGATGTTTGGTTTCGTCGTCAACATACTGCTGGTGAGGGTACGGTACTTCGCCTCCACGAGGAGCTACTCGCTTCACCCTGCTGAAAGGGCCGACTTCCTTTTTCATGATGAAATCCCAGACCACGCGGATCCAAGTTGTATGATGAGGTAGATCATAAAACTCTCGCGCAATCCGATGAAGCTCGGGAAGCTTAAAGCCTGGAACCCGGGGAAAATCATGATGCTCAAGATGGTATCCGGCATTGTACGTAAGAAGGTTCTCCCAGCCATACGTGCTGTAGGTTTCCTGAAGCTTCTCACCATCAGGGAACTGATAGTGTTCCGCAATCAAGTGGCCATTCAGCGGGTGAAATGACATGGAGAAGATGGACCCACCAACAAAATACATCAGACCCTTTAATCCCAAGCGCCGAAAGACGTACACATCCCACACAATGACGACAACCCAGTTGACTATCTCCATAAAGATGAGCCTCTTCGGATTGCGTAGCATGGGACGTAAGGTGTATGTCGCAGGGAACATTAGTACCCACAAGAATTTTCCCAACCGAGACTTGAACATCCGTCCTTCGAGTTCCGTTGGTATATCCGGGTCGAGCATATCCACTCCCATGTACACGTGATGATCCAGATGGTAGCGGATGAAACCCATCCCAGCCGGAGTGCCCATCGACAAATTGCTGAAGACAACGTACCACTCATTCATCCACCGCTTCGGGAACAAGGCCGTGTGCGAGGCTTCGTGCATGGATAGAAACAAAGAGTGGTTGATGGTACCACTCAGCAAGAGGGTTGCAAGCAAAATACCTGCCCAGCCAAGATTCAAATCCACAAGTTTGAACCCCAGGTAGATATTGAGCACCACACACCCAACAGCCAAAGCTGCCTCCCGGAGATCGTACCCGTACAGCTTTTCTATCTCTGGGTACTTCTCTAGAATTAAACGTCGTCGCATTGGATGAGAGATCGGCTGGGTTGTCCAGTGGAAATCCTGCGGAGTTCCATCAGGCCCAAATGGCTGTATCCGTGAGAGCACATCCGTCTTCCCGCTTCCGGCTGCAGCCCCTTCGTCTTTACTGCTGACCATTGTAGCTCCATCCTGACCCACTTTATCACCAGCTGCACAAGTCGTGTTCGCTGCCGCAACCTGTGCCCGCTTGCAGACGGCAGCCTCAGGCATTGTGCCTTCCCTTGTCATGCATGGATCGCCCTCGAAGGCTGACGGAACGAGGTTTGAAAACCTGACCGAGGTCACACGTCACATAAGAAAGCCCCGCGGGTGCGCGCCCAAACGGATGAAGCCTGCCCCAAGTCTCGAATGCAACAAAGAGTTCGGCGAAGCGAACAGAATTCTGAGAGAAGGAGAAAGTTTGGCCGCGAAAAACAGGCAGGGGGAGCAACAAGACCCGCAGCAAGGTTATTCCGAAAAAAATGCCACCTACGGGCAGCAGTCCACAATGCTAAGACCATCGCGGCCTGAAGGCGGACGCCACTCCGGGGGGTCAAAAAAGGACGCAGTCTAGTTACAAACGACTATGGCCGGTGGACTACCTGACGAATAGCGGAGATTCAATTTGTCGAGAGCGAGATTTCAGTCAACGTTGGCTGCTTGCATGCATCTCGAACCATCCAGTAACGCTGTCCATTGCAAGTCGGAAACTGCGTTGGGACAGTTGCTAGCAGTCGCTCCCAGGTGAAGGGAATCCAAAGCGTGGACGTAGATCCTTGTTCTTCCGATGTGCATGTGCCCTCCGTCCGGACTGCTACATTTCCCACCGGAATGCATCATACTTAGTCTTTCTGGATGAAGGCGGAACAACAAAATTCATAGCAACGTGGCCGGGATAAGAGAGGGCCAGCCAAGGTACAGAACGCGCGCAGCAAGCCACCGGCCCCGGAGGGTCGCCAGCTGGGGCATGGGCGGCCCAGATCTTTTTTCAACACTTGACAGGAAAAACGTAGAAGCTTTGAAGTGGCAAACAGGTTGGCCTTCCCGTCCTTTTTATCTTTTTCACGGATGCTTTGCTCGAAACTGGGGCTGCTTAGCTACCTGGGCTGCTCGGAGACTGTGTCTTGTTGCGACCTGGTGCTCTTACTGGGGGATTTCAGGCTGGGCTGTGTCTTCGTGACTTCAAGCGTGCCTGTGATCCATCACGACATCCAGAACTCTCCGTGTTTTCGTGAGTGTACATTGCTTCAACTGGAAGGAGATCCTACTCTTCTTGTCCGCCATCCATGCTCGCCAACTGCCGGCCAGCCACTATGCTACCAGGGTGAAATGTCTTCCGCACTTTGGGGCAAGTGACAGTCATGTGTCGTAGCCCCGTTTTTGGTGAGTTCTGGGGAGCTGCTCTGCCGGTCTTTTTCCCATCTGGTGCTCCGATTTTGTGCGTCGTGTAAAGCCGGCGGCGAGTCTCCATTGAACCAGCAAAGCGCACCAACAAACCGTATCGTATTTTATATGCTAGTACACTCGTCATGCGTCGCCGCTGGAGGAACGACGGTCGCGCAAGCAAAGGCAGTCCGGACCGTTCAGGAATCTACCACAGAGCTGTCGGTCTCGATCTGCTTGGCTAGTCCCCTTACCTTCGAAGCTGAGGGGCACTCCGCACGCAGTGGAGGCTGTACTCACCAGGTACGCTGATTGGTTTCCTTGACCGAGCTCAAAGTCGACGTATTTCCTGACCATTGGAAAATTTCCGCCTTCCCCCGGGAGCCGCTGAAGTGGCAGTCAGCAGATAGGGTTCCTGCTGCGTTGCTCAGTTGTCGCCTCGGACTTCTGACCATGGATCCGGGAACTGATGCGCTGCTCCCCATTTGTCAGTCGGGGGTGGAAGACAACGTACCGTCACGCACATGCAAGGTCGTTAAGGAAGGGACGCGTTTGTCAGAGCAAGGAGCAGTGACACATCGCGCAAGCGACCAGGACCCTTCGCGCGCTCATCTCCGCGAAGTGTCTGATTTCCATTCGGGCTCGAAGTATCCTGGATGTGGTTCGCTGATGAGCAAGGATACGACAGCTTTCCAGGAACAAAGAGGGCTCGCGGGGACAAATGAAGTGTGTGTGGAGCCCGATCGCACTGCTGTTGTGGCTGTTTCCACTCTCATCGACTCCTTATGCAGCGCAGATGAGAAGTCTGCATTGGGGGGTAAGTATAGTACCTCAGATCTTGCAACGACCGCGGCTCTCTTGAAAAACAAGTCACCTCCACCACCCCACTTGGAGGTCCAGATCCTCCGTCCGGCTCGGAAAATCGTGGATGCGGACGGCCGGAGAATTGCTGATCCTACCAGTGAGAGTACAGCCGCAGCACGTACTATTCGTCCGAGTGCCGGAATCACCCCTTCTGTAGTCCCACTTCAACGCAAACATTCAAACAAAGGAGGGGAGCACCTACAACGTCCTCGAGGAACCACCCTCCGTCCCACTCCCCGGGTACTGAATGCTCAGCAGCAGGGTGTTCGATCAGAAGTGGATACCCAGGAACTTCCAGGCCTCAAGAACCTACGGCGCATTAAGTATGCAGACACTTCCCCTGCAGCACAAGCATGGACTCTATTGCCAAAGAGGGGCACTGTCCAGGCAGGAACAACGTCTCGTTCCTGGTTCTCATCTTTATTTGGATCTGCTGAGTCGTCACCGGGGAAAAGTGTGGAGTCGCAGGTGGAAAGGGCGTCATCAGGGGGAAGCCTCTTTACCTCCAGGTCCTCTGTTGGCGCGCTTTTCCGCAGTCCGGAGTCCTCCGTTCCCCAGTCAGCGAGAGGTGTTTCCGACCGTCCGCCATTTCCTCAGGTCTCTCTCTCTTCTTCCCACGAGTTGTCCGCGTCCCCTCGGCCTTCTTCGGTGGAAAGTTTCTCCGTCAAGGCGCTATCTCAGAACCAAAACGCTCACCAGGATAGATCTACTGCTTCAGTCGAACCGATGGCTACGGGCGGGGAGCGGACCATCTCAGGTCTTCACTCCAAGATCGATCCTTCTCAACAGTCGACTGATGTCGCCAGTATAGCCGAGCTGGCGGCAGATTCAACGGATGCACCCCTATCAACCCAGGAAGCAGAAAGCTGTATCGACATGGTGAAACGTCAGGACTGTCAAGACACACCGAGAAACCCGGTCGCTCGTAAGGGAGATTCCAACAAGACAGAGACAGCCCCAAGTCTCACCGGACAGCAGCTACCCATGCCACAGACCGTGGGGAACCACTCTGTATCCACGACGTGCCCACCTGCGGACAAGCAGATGCCGTCGGCTTCGGAGACACGCGGAGGTGGCCCCGCGGGATTTGGAGCTTGGCAACAAAGACGGAAGAGTCGAGGAAAGCGTGCTCCCGCTGCAACCCCCCGGCCACCCACTGGAGCGACACTTCACCCTATGCTACAGAAACAAAATACGGCACCAGCTGCTTGCGCAACAGCTCCTATCTCATCACCATCCAAGACTAACACACCAGTGAGTTGCAAGCGCAAGCAAGCGGAAGACAAAGCAGCGCTGAAAGACGTCTGTTTACCTCGGTCATTCCTTGGTAGTTGGGGTCTTTCCCAGGTGGTGCTGTCGTTCCCTTTTGTCCTTTACTAACGTGCAGGAGGGCGCCGCAGTGGACACTTGAATACAAGAGTTGCCCCATGGAGAAAGACGATAGGCATATGGTTGTGCCGTGTAACACATAGACAGTTACTGACGGCATTGTCGCTGATTCGTTAGGCCCCGCTGCAGATGTAGGACAGCACAGGCAGCCGTTGAAAACGTATACATGTCTGTCCCTCACAGTCTGTGCAGGTGAGAACTTCTTTGCATCACGCAAGCGTGGGGAGGTGCCCCTCGTGGATCTTACTTGCTATCTCTCCTTCCAGTCCCGTCGCGGTATGGCTTGTCGTGGATAGGGAACCCTCATTGTACCCTGTTCTTTACGTGTTTGCATCTTATCTCCGTGGGTCCACTTCCAGCTGAGAGAACAGGTGCCTTCCGAGACTGAAACCCTGTGTGTCATTGGGAGTCCTCGAGTCTTCACGACCGAATGTGTCTCGATGCGGCATGGTATGATTCCTGTCAGTACATGTCTTTCTTATATGGTTGTGTTCCTTAGGCCACCTCAAAGGACCCGCAGTTTCCCTCATCATCTCCAGCCACAGAAGCTCGGAAGTCAACGGCAGTTAGACAAACTTGGATGCCATGCGCAGTAGAGATTCCTATTTCGGAGGTGTCGCTAAATCGTGTGATCGGGAAAGGCGCGACATCCTCAGTCTACCGCGCAGAATGGAGAGGATTTCCAGTTGCGTGCAAGCTCGTGACGTTGCCTTCACAGGGTTCAGCTGCGAGCCGGGCAGCTCAGATACGACAGGTTCTTCAGGATTTCCATCATGAGCTTAACATCATGTTACGGCTAGGCCGTCATCCAAATCTGATTCAACTGAAAGCAGTAGGGACACAGAGTGTACCGCTCTTTATGGTGACCGAGCTTTGTTCAGGGGGCTCGCTCTTCGATTTCTTGCACGGTGGACCAGAGAGAGACAGTACAAAGGGGGGGAAAGCTGTTGAGGCCCCTGGAATGGTGGAGAGGCAATCATCTGACACAAGCAACCTGAGTAACGGTCCAGTATCTCCTAATACCACACTCTCACGTGAAGAGTCGTCAGTATCGGATCGAGAATATAGAACCACAGTCGACATTCCAGGCCCTCATCACGACCCAGATTATGAGGCACTAGTGGCTCGGGCTGGTGGAAAAGCAGGAGATGGCAGCAGCATCCAAACAAAGTCATCAGGTAGAGGGGACGACTCATCTTCTGCTGGTAATCAAAATGGAACAGGCGGAGTGCAGGCGAAGGAGAAGACAGGGAGCGGAGGGTTCTGGAGTATGTTGTGGGGGACCAAAGAGAAAGAAGCGCCAAAACATCCGCCCACCCGTCCCCGCATGGGCACTGCACCGGTCCCTTGGAATATCTCCGATCCGGGGAATCCGCAGCAGCCACAATCTCAAGGATTTAGTGAGGATATTCTTTTCTCCCGCGGACCAAAGATTCCTCTTAGCTGGTCTCTTCGTGCTAGAATCGCCCTCGATCTTGCGAAAGGTTGCGCTCATCTGCATAGCTTGCAGTTCATACATCGAGATATCAAAAGCCTGAATGTACTGCTGACGGAGGCCATATTAGACCCACAGCAACAAACGACCGCGCAAGCGAAACTTGCAGACTTCGGATGTACCATGTTCACCGGCAACCGCGCCGCGGAGAAAATGTGCAATGCTGGTGGATGGGCAGGTACGTACAGGGTCGATGATGAACGGTACTCCTCCTGAGCCTTCAATGCGTCGCAGTTCAACCAGGACACCACCTACCCAGGTACCTACCTACCTACCTGTGTACGTGTGTCTGCATGACACGTCGCGGCGGTTTGTAGATTGGGGGATGAGTCGTGAGCCGGACTCGTTCGTGTAGAGTGCTTCCTCTGTCCATTGTCTCAATCTCACGTACAGGAGGCAAAGCAGATATCCGGCCGTATGAAAGTGGGTGACACGTTTCTTCTTGCGCTGAGGCGAAGTCTGTGAAAAGTCTCGTGATTTTCTCGAGTTGCAATAACAGACGGTGACAACAGGAAAGATGCCAATTCTGGTCCTTACCTCTGCAGAACACTCTGACCGAGGCAGGGGGTGCACAAGCGTTATCTCCCGTTCTTGTTTCTTGTTTGTAGGAACGGTGCTATGGATGGCGCCAGAGACTCTGTCGAAGGAAGGATGTAATGAGAAATCGGATGTTTATTCGTTTGGCATTGTTTTGTACGAACTCTTGACAAATCGCATTCCATTCCAGGAGCTCCAGGGCACGCCATACTACGAGCAACTGCCCACTCTCATCCCGGCGGGGCTTCGCCCGAATCTGGGACCACGAGCACTGCCTCCAGACGTCCCGAGTCAATTGCGGTAGGCATAGACATTCTTCGCGCGAGGCAAAAATCCCCGTCTTCGTGTCCTGAGCGCGTCATTCCAAAAAGGGCTCCTTCACTGTCGTCTTTACGGTGGCTGGGCAGGGGGGGACCAGAGCATTATACGGTCTGCTGTGGTGTAACATCAAGGATGTATCGATTAATATCATCTCTTTCCCTAAAAAGTGATCATCAGACCCCCTGGTTCTAGCAAGTACAGCCGTGTGTCTTATATGGTCTGGCACTGCCATGTTCGTGCTGGTTTGCATCGTCCAAAAGGGACCCATTCGATTGTGTTGGCAACCCCACCCGTTGTCCAGTCGCTCCTCTATCTTCCGTCTTCAGGAATCATGCTCTCTGCCTGTCGTATATGACGCTCTCCAGTGTTCTTGTTTCTGTCCGTGTGTGCGTTGTGTCAGGGCTTTGATGGAGGCCTGCTGGCGCAAAGAACCGGCCCACCGTCCGCCCTTTGTCCACCTGGTCAGAGCTCTGGAGGTGATTGTGGCGGACCTCGAGGCTCGCTCACGACCAGGGGTTGAGGCAGGAACTCACTGCTAGAATGACTGCCCCCAGTAGGTGCACCCGACTGAAAGTGATCAATGGCCGTGTTTGTGAGTGGTTGCGAAATCTTGAGCTCGACCTCGGTCACCGATCAGGGACCCGGAGCTTAGGGATACGGTATGAGCTGAGCTCTCCCCGGCGTTTCACACTGATAACCTGTGTTCGCTTGTGAACCACCTGAGAAAGTTAGTCCCCCCGCTGGCGTTTCATTAGAGTACGTCCTCTCGTACAGAGGTAAGGGTGCCGAATTTAAGTCGCGACTCCGCGGTGCTGCGCTCGCTGAGAATCTCCACACGGAGACGAAATTGCGGGTAGCGGACCTGCGTGTGCGTGTGTAGTGCTTGCATCTTGTCATGAGAAGTTCAAAGACGCAGAACCACTGCGCCTGCTGTCACTGCGGGACTGGGTTGGCAGCGGAGATTGTTGCCCGCGTTGTATCTGTAAGGATCCGACTGTAAAACAAATCGATGACGTAGGTATGCCATGTCGCACCGACCGCTAAAGACGGCCACACGATCTACCATGATTAAACTTGCTGCACCTGCCCCTACACTAGCCGTATTTTTGCATGGTCGGGACTGTTCGGGGCATCGAAGGTTCTGCCGCAAGGGGTCACGTGGAACTGGAGCAATAGTTAGATCAGGATCGATGACATAAATACTAACAAACCACCGGTTTTACTTGGAATGACTTTTAACACCGCATAGTAGGCTAAGAAATACGTTCAACCAGCCCGGGATCACAAAATATCTTTGTAT
>NW_027154467.1:42649-43377 GCF_002600585.1 Cystoisospora suis
ATCGAGTCGCTCAAGGAAGATTGGTTACTCAACACGGCCTGCAGAATTTCTGCTTACTCGCGTCCGGAACGACACTCTCCAATGCCGTCAGCTGACGGCTCAGAGCTGGACACGTAGGATGGCAGGAAGGCGACTCCGGAGCTACGGTAGTTTCACTCATTAGGGGTTCACGGCCACAAAAGCAGTGTAGCGGGTTTCAATCTGGCGTCATTTCTCTCTTCGCGCGAACACGGTGCGAAAGGAATACGAACTACACACGAAGTAGTCGTCTTCGACTATGAACAAGACAGCAGCAGGAGGTACACTACTACTTCACTTTTCCTTGCTCCAAGTCATCGCTCTTGTTCGTCGGTCTTCCTCCCCTTGTGACATGGTCTCCTGTAGGCAGCACTTCAGTACAGTGCGCTGAACCGAAGCAGCAGAACCGCCTCTCAAGAGTACAATTCCAATTGTTACGGTAGCTTCACCGGAAAATGGTACCCACGGGCTTCCGAAACTGACACCCCTCTCAGGGATTATCGCCACACACAACGGCTGCAGGCACACCTGAAATTCATCACCTAGTGCGCGGTGGCCGCGTGACGCAGTCGTACGATAATACCAGTTAGATATCACTACCGTCATGTTTTCTACCAGTGACGAGTTTAGTACAGTGCGTTTGTTGCTTATCGTTTTCGTTTGCATATGGTGAGAACGACACGGCAGGCACTGTAACGCCCTCGCTACGA
>NW_027154467.1:43527-48892 GCF_002600585.1 Cystoisospora suis
AAACTTGTTAAGATATTGCGGCGTCCATTACAGGCACTGCCATTTACACACAGCTTCCTCGTACGCACAGATGTCCCGCTCAGACACATGTGTGTCGGTAAAAATGCGTGCAGACATACCTCTGAACTGTGGACATGTTGGAGAGTGGAAAACTCCATACGCATTCTGCCTTACCGGGGTTTGGAATACGGTGCCATCTTCCTGCAAACAATGCCTCTGTGAACCCTGATTAGGCCTCCACCTCAAATGCGTGCAGCAGGACCTGAAACGGTTAAGTTTTCATGAATTTTCGCATGCTATGGAAGGGTCTTTGCTGAGACCTACGTTTTTTCAGTGATAATTGCTGGGTAGCAGAGACCTAATATCCAGCCAGAAAAGCGAACAGTCAGTTCGCGAGTTCCCAGTCGGCAGCGGGGATAGCTTAGTAGGTGTCTGCAACAAGAATGCTGACATTGCTGCACCGGACGGGCTAGAGTTGCTTTTCAAAGGGTCCGTATTGGCCCGGGAACCCAGCACCTTAGTAGATGGTTTACCCGCTGTGGCGGGCTGATGAGCCGTGCTTTGCTTCGAGGCGGTAGCTGCGGGCTGGTAATAGCGCTGGCGTGAGGAGTCGTATTGCGCTTGTGCTTGTGGGTGCCGAACAGACAGATATGAATTTGATGAGTTTGTATTCCAGCTGGGAATACAAACGTATCCTGTTTCATTGCCTCCTTCCGCCCTCCTGCGTTCCACACCCACTTTTGAGTATCTCTTCATGGGTCACTCGCTGCCCGAGCAGTGCCCTTCGCGTAATCGCCTGATACAATCCAGATACCTGTCTACTGGACATCTACAGAGACTCCGCCGGACGGGTTGAAGCGAGGTGTCTTCTAGGCCTTCACTTACGTCTGCAGGACAACACAGATAAGATTCCTTCGCCGGCGTCGGCCATCTCGCTGGCTCAACTTTCTGCCGGATCTGGCTCACTCATCAGGACAAAAACAGCCAATAAAGAGGAAGGACACTTTTCAGCAAGTGCCAATCGAATACATTGAAGAGCTCCGAAGCGTACGCGTGCGTGGCATTGATGTCGCGGTGACACGCGACTCTTTCCATGTGGTTTCAAGTAGAACTAGTTTTTGTCAGTTCGTTTGGGCGTTGTCTTGTGTCTGTGTATACCGTGAAGATCTAATGCAGGAACGCAATCGGAAAGCCATCACCGAGTCGCACCGGAAGCAGTCAGGAGTTGAAGCTAGTTGGTACATCTTTGCTGAAGCTCTAGGGGGTTCTGTGAAAGCTGCCGCCTCACAACGCAGATCAAGGAACCTATGCACCAGGCTATATAGATATTTCTTTGTCTGGTTTTTGTCTCCGCTTCACCGGGACACCGGATATTTTTGCCCTTTCTCCGGCCTTCCTCAGCCCCATCGAACGCAAGGCAGTAAAGAGAAGACAGGACGGAAAGACCGCGAGAAATGCTTCTAGTTAAGACGCTCCATGGCTGTGTTCAAGCCATAGTGACTTGAGCTCTGGTCGAGCTGCCGATTATCACAGGCTTGTCTTCAGCGTCGAGACATCGATTCCTCACGAGGCGCACCCGTCTCCTCTGCGGAGACTTGCCGCTAGGTCGTTCTCCGGGCGTCTACTATGGAACAGAAAAGACCATGCTGAGCGCTCTATACTGAGGTCTCTGATAACACTTATGGTTTTCTTTGCTGTTGGAGCCCTCGTCGTGTGTGGGGTGAGGTCTTCATCCTAAAGACAGAGCATAAGAAGTCTGTGACTACTGAGCATCGGCGCTTCTGCGTAGTTGATTTGATTCTGATGACCACGCGGAAGCTCGGCATTAAGGAGTGAGTTCACTCTCCAACGGGCTTCATCTCGAACCATTAACATGTCTTGATGCTGATATTGCATGCCTTGAATCTCTACCGCGTTGCGAGATGCTTCGTCCCGACTCAATTGCAACCGGAAAGATTGTTGAGCGTACGCGTAGTGATTACTCTTACTTCTTTGGTGGTGATCCTGGTACCAACTCGCCACTGTTGCAGGGTTCTTCATAGCAGTCGTACACTAGAACGTTCGTCATGCGAATGTATCATTGTCCCTTAGGAACGCAGGCGAGACAAGGCTTCTTTCTCCAGTCGCCGTTGTCTTCAGGGCAGTGTCCCATCGTGTACGCTTCGTTCGCTGGACCTATGTGAGTCCTTTGTATGGCAACCTACCGTCTCCCGAACAGCGCGCGCAGCAGTGTGTCTGGCCTCGTTCTGCTGGCGGGGTGGTGGGAGGCGGCTGCGGGTCCTTCCGGTCACCGGGCCAACCGCAGTGACGGGTCGCAAGTTGCACTTCGTTCAAAGAAGCCGCTGTCGGTCCCTTCTGATGTTCTCTGTGGCGGGTTGAGAGAAGCCGTATACTGGGACGATTGTTTATCCTCCTCACCTTGCTCGTCTCTGTAAACTTGCCTCTTCATGACCTTCCTGCTGTCACCCCGTTTGTTCGTCCGCTACCCGTACGTAAGAAACCGCCATATTTCGTCCGCTGTAACGTCTGAACTGCATACAACTTCGTTCGAGATCGCATGCTTTTTTGCCGTATTTCCCCCTCTCTCTATTTGTAGATTGCGACAGTCCGTCTCGGGGTTGCTTTGTCGACGGTTGTTGCCTCCCTGGTCGCGGCTGTCGCTTGTTTCCCGCATCAAAGTCGTGTAAGGTCGTTTCCGCTTCGTCTGGAAGTCTCTGGAAGCCCTTTCTGTTTCAGGCCTCGATTTCTCTTCCTTTGAATTCGTTCTCTCGTCGAAACCGGAGACTCCTGAAGTATTCGAGAACATATCTCCTCTTCCTGTTTTGTTTTCCGTCCTCTTCGGGTGTCTCTCACCCGACAGAGCTCTTGTCTCCCTCTCTTCGCTTTTGCAGTCGGTGCCGCATCTGGACTTTCTGTCGTCTTCTCATCTTAGGGAACTAACTTGCTTTCTCAGTTTCATTATGAAGACGGCGTCCCCCGCGAAGACGGCTTCGGCTTCAGCTCATGCTGGATGTTCCGAAGGCCATGTCCATGAACGCAGACTTTTTTACGGGTGCTTCGCCATTCTTGGCGCGACGTTGGGTATCTCTCATTTCGTCGCTTTGCCGGTCTTGCTTCAGATGATGATCTACACGTTCCCTATTTTGTATGTGGGCAGTCACGCGTCTTTGAAGCAGAATGAAGTCGATGAAATCACGGGAGAGAAGACGAACAAGGGGGAGGCTATGAACCACACAGATGCGATGCTCTTTCCTGTTTTTGGATCGATTGCTCTTTGCACCCTGTAAGTGATGATCGCGGACATCTATCTCTATATCGAGGTCTTCAGTCGTCTTCTGAATACAAACAGTTGCCTCCAGTTTGTCGGGGGTACCACAACACAGATGGACACCAATCAACAGTGAAGATTGACAGGGACCGTCTCCAGAGGTTCTTTCTTAGCTTCCTAGGAGGAGGGACTATACATTTGTCATGGGCAACAACAAGCATAGAAGCGCAGTGAAGTTCCAGCGCTTCTGGATACGCCCCGCAGAGAGGGATTTAACGGATTCTCAGATCTTCATTCTTTGCCTTTATCTCTTTTCACTTTCGGTCGTAATTCTCTCCATTTAACATAGAGGCAGCATGGAGGTGGGAGGGCTCCAAAGCAGGCTCAAAATCGACTTCGAATAATGTGGATTTCATGGCAGCTTCGTCTTTACCGTGGTGGTCCTCTGTTTGCGTGGTTGTGTGTTCATGCACTTCACTTCTCCATAGGACCATGGAGAGCAAGCCCATATAACCCATCTCCCCCTCCCGCGTGTTTTTGTCTTTTTACCTACCTCTGGAATGAGTAGTAGAAGAGGTATTTAGCTACAACTACCTTTGTTCTGTCGACCCGCACTTAGTTCAAACAGTCACGCGCCTGATGGACATAGAAAGCAGCGAGCGCTGAGAGAAAATTGTTAGGTGGGGAGTGGCGCTGCTCCTACTGGAGAGTGTCTTATATCGATTTGTTTGCCGTCTATTTTAAGCCGCGGAGATGTATGGCTGGCATGATGCCTGCCATACATGCAGAGACTCAGCACTTCAGTTGTTTCACCGCTATTGCTGCTTAACGATATCCTGTGTACTTACCGTATTCAGTGACTGAGAGGGGACCCTCATAGAGACAGCGCGAAGTCTAAGCTCTTCTTTCTTTTCGTTTTGTCGTATACAACTAGGTCGAATGTTTAGTGGATAAGGATGTAGGCTCAGGCGATTCTTGACGTTTTCCCATTGCCACTCGTTGTACATGTGGTCTGTTTCTATAGAGAGGCGACGTGCGTGCTTCTGTGTCCTCTTGACCCACTCCTGTGCTGCTTGTATATGAAGAGCTCTCTCCTCTTCTACCCTCTCCTCATATAACCGTGGAAGTGCAAAAGAACTCATTCATCTCTTCTCTTTCTCACCCACATGAAGAAGAACAATCTTTACAAGTTTTCTCTGCTTGAGCTTTTACTTGCCTTCTCTCTTTTGTCTTCCTCGTTAAGTTCATCTTCTTCTGTCGTTGTCGCTACAGCCGAAAGTCCATACATGTCTCACACGATCCTTGTCTCTTCTCTTTTTTCATGCTCTCTCTTCTCTCATTTGATTTGCCTTTCTTTCTTTCATGAGCTGGCGTTCTTTTCTCCTCTCTCGCTGTGTCACTTCAGCTACGTCGCCTATAAATTCCTCGATGCCTCATGGGTGAATTTTCTTCTTACGCTCTATCTGACTGCTATTGGCNNCAATACTGCCTTGGTATGTCATTCTCATCGTCCTGTCAAGTCCTTTTCAAACCCCGTCTAGACAAGTCTATCTATATGTATACTTTCATAACGATCTCCCCAAATGTACATACATTGACATCCCTCTATGCTTAATAGATTCACATAGATAAATGCGTCGACCTCCTTCCCTGGCAACAGGTGAAGGATTCGGTGAATAAACTGGTAGCGTTCTCCTCCATGTGACTAAGATAAGGCCTCTATATCTGTCTTTTGGACTTCAAACATTCCTTCCGTATGATTCTACACGATGCTTTCGCTCATAGGAGATCATACGATTTCCATCTATTTGTTTCTCTGCAGTAGGTGGGGGGCCTCGTGTTTGATAAGTTAGCTCTCGCTGTTTGAGTGCCTTGTGTTGGTAGCCCTTATTACCACTCTCTCTGTGTATATACACACTTGCCTTGCACGGTCAGTGCGCGTAATATCTACTTACTTACGTATGTATCTGTGTATGTATCTAGCTTGTTTTCACCGTCGCTATGAAGGTTATCTACCTTTTTTGTTCTGTACGGATGTATACGTGATGGTTCCGGACCTCCTTAGGCCCTCCTATGTCCGTCAGAAAAGGTAAACAG
>NW_027154468.1:0-2323 GCF_002600585.1 Cystoisospora suis
ATGCTTTGTCTTCTGGATCGATAGCTTCCTTCTTCTTTCTCTTTCGCGCGCTTTCCTCCCTTCGAAGCAGAGACAAGCAGACAGATAGTTAGAGGAAGGAAGAAAGAAAGAAAGAAAGAAGAGAGAGAGAGGATAGCTTCACCTTTGCAGAGAAACATACTAAGGGCTGTCTATTTACGTTGGGTTGCATCCACATGTACTTATGTAGATATCTTCATATAGAGATGTTTAGATAGAAGAACGAAGGAAAGAGAGACAAGAGATTGAAGATAAAGAAAGCGGACGTTCGCGCGATACACACAGTCTTCTTCAGCTCGATAGAGGCAGACGGGGCGAGGGGCATAGAGCGATACACAGAGAGGTATAGACAAAGACATAGACAGAGATAGATCTAGAGAGACAGCTATAGATATAGATAGATGAATAGATAGTGATGGTAGATCTACAGAGATATGAATGACAGATATATAGAGAAATAAATAGATCGAGAGATAGAGAGAAATCGAGAAAGGTTTATGTAGGTATTCTCCACGTGTATGTGTATATGTATACATGTGTATTTGTTTGAAGGTGTATAGGCGTGGCGGCTCTGGAGATTCCCCGAGAGTCTCTCGTTCTTTCACAAAAGTAGATACACTTCAGAAGTCTATGCGTCCATTCTTCTTTCATTCGTCTTCTTTCTTTAGTGAGTAAGAGAAAGATCGGTTTCTTCTTCTCTCCTCACTACACTTTCTTTCTCTCTTTCTCTTTCTTTCTTTTCCAGGTTTAAGGAGAAGATTTTTTTTTTTATGCATGCGATTCCTTCGCTGTGTGAGACCGCTCAGCTTCTCTCTCACTCAACCGATCGAGAGGAAAGCCTACGAAAACTCTTAGGCTTTTCTTCTCTTCTTTCTCCGTATGACAACGCTCTCTCTTCAACTAAAAGGCATGGAGGTTTAGCAAGAGAAGGAGAAGGAAGGAACGGTTTTCCTCAAGCCTCTTCATCTTCATTGCATGCCTTCACAACAAGAAGACTATCTCCCTCAGGTAAAATTAAACACGCTTCTCTCTCTCTCTTTCTTCTTCTTCTTCTCTTTCTACTCTCTAGATGAATTGCTCATCTCTGTAAGCATGCTCAGAATCCATCTGTCCGATCTTGGGTCGTCTGTCTCTTTATCTCTCTCTCTCTCTCTAGCCTCAGTCTATCGATCTGTATGTCCATGTACAGTCCATTCATTATCTGTAGAAACCTGTCAAGGAGGAGAGATCTTCTCTTTCGTCTTTTAGAGCAAAGGAAAACAATCTCCTGCTACTCGTGTCTTGACGTAGGATGACGGCCCTGACCTATCCACCCACGCAGCAATGAGAGAGAGAAGGAGAGAGAGAGAAAAGAGACCTGATAGATAAGAAGGTGTCGTAAGAAGGAAAGAGAAATAGACAAAAGAAAGAAAGAATGAAAGAAAACATGAAGAGACAGAGAGAGAAAGGAAGAAAGAAGGGAAGATGAAAGTAGGTTTACGTTTGCGTTTTCTCCTCTGGTATTGAGGAACAGCCATGTGAGGTGTACGTACACCTCACATGGCTGTCCTTCTCCTTCTTCTGCCTCAATATAATCGTTCTCCGCTGAATTTTTCTCTCTTTTTGTTTTTTCTTCACTCTCTGACTCTGTAGTAGATAGGCAGGCATCTCTCTTGTCTCTCTCGTCTTTCCTTCATTTTCCTCGTGCTCTCTGCTAGGTTCCATCTTCTCTCTCTCCAACATCATCTCCACTTCTCACCATCCTTTCTTTCTTTCTTTTTATCTTTCTTTTCTCCTTTCTTCTTGTCTTTTTCTTCTCTCTTTCTTTCATTCCGGTCCTCTTTTTATCTCTATCTATCTGTCTATCGTCTTTCTCTCTTTCTTTCTCTTTCCTTGTAGACTGGCATCGGCGGGTTTGTTTGCGCTTCCAGTGTGGGTGGCCCCTGTCTTTACTGTACGGAAGTCAAGCCTTATCTTCCTACGAGCTTATCTTTCGTTTTCTTCTTCATCTTCACCTCGCTCAGAGACAGCTCTCAGATCTATGGTCGCATATACACTCTACAAAGGTAAAAAGATAAGAAAGAAAGAAAAAGATAGTGGATAGGCCTACAGAAAATGGGTTAGAGACAGATAGATCAAAGAATGGATGAATGAAAGATATCTAGGTAATTTTACTTCGTCCGCAATGAAGAAGAAAAACAAGGAGAAAGCACGTGAATTTGACTTAGTGCAAGATCATGTAGGAATGAATCTTCGAGTGTATGTACACCCAAACAACTGAGTGGGTATGTCCCTATCCACATACCTATGTATATATACATATATA
>NW_027154468.1:2453-10217 GCF_002600585.1 Cystoisospora suis
TCTTTAATCTATCTCTATCTATTTATATGTTCTTGTAAGGCGGCGAAGTGTTACGGCCACTGCCTTTCCATCTATCTGTATATACATCAGTGCATGTATCTTTCCCTCTTTTTATCTAGCTTCTTTTTCTTCTGAGTGTCCCGAGAATTTCTTGATCTCTTTTTCTGTTTGGGTAGGGCCTTCTATTTCACTCCAACCTCCACTGCATCCTCTTCATACTTAGACTGTTCTGTATCTAAAGAGATCGATCTGTATATACACTTCATCCAGCGAGATAGATACATATGTATGTCGGGGCGTATATGACCGGGTGTATATACACTCACATGAAGGTTTATGTATCTCTTGTCAACAAGTGTTGTGTATCTCTTCTCTCCTTTCTAACTTCTTTCTTCTTATCTCCTTTCTTCCTTCTTCCCCTTCTTTCACGCTTATCTTTTTCTTTCTTTCTTTCTTTCTCCCTCTCTCTCTCTGTATCTATCTTTAATCTATCTTTCTATATTTTCTTTCGTGTGTGTAGAGACTGTTTTCTTTAAGCGATACACCGCTTCATCTAAGGCAGACTACGCTCATAGGAGAGGAGATGAGATTCTTCGTTCGAAATCTCTTCTTCTACGCCACAAGTGATGTAAGGACTACCTTCTCTCTCTCTTTCTCTCTTTCTCGCTTCTCTCTCTTCTTCTTCTTCTTCTTTCTCTTGGTCTTGAGACATTCTCGGAGACAATCGCTGCTACTGAATGAATAGATAGATAGATTAAAGATAGATTAAAGATAGATATAGAAGGTACAAGGGGAGATACCATCCTGCTGCGTAACACGTAGATAGATATTTTTACGTCAAGGGCTCTACTACATATGTGCCAGTATTGTTTATACATATGCATGTATCTGTATAGGTGTGTGTCCATACAAAGTATACATATATATATCTATGTATGTATAGCCCGATATGGAGAGGTACGGAAGCCAAATGGAGGTTGCATTCTTCCTTCTGGGGTGTATGTACAGTGTGCAAATGATGGTCATTTCTTTCTTTCTCTTTTTTTCTCCTTTTTCTCTTCTTTTGTGTGTCTGTGATTTTATTCTTCTTTTCTTTTTCTTTTTCTCAGGTGATTGACCATCACTATAGAACCTTTATGAGTCATCTCGATCGTATATCTTCTTCTTCCTCTTCTTCTTCTTCATCCTTTTCGGATATTCAGCATCTTCATAAACAGTTCCTTGATCTTCTTCTTCTCGATCTCTTCCTCACAGACATTCCTCTTCTTCAATCGATAACGAAGTGTTTGACTGTATGTCTCGTCCTAAGTAGACATGTTTTAAAATTCTCTTTCAGCCCGCCAGATCTTCTTCTCCCTCTTTCTTCTTCTTCTTCTCTCTTTCTTGACGAGAAAGATGATACCAAGGCCGCTACCATGAAGACCGCAGCCTCTTCGTCTTCTCCCCGCTCTCTCGCCCAACGACAATCGACGTCCCAGTCGGTGGGCCCGGGAAGTCGATTGTCTCGACAATCGTCGCTAGCCAAGGGTGTTGGAGAAGAAGAGAGGGGGCGTCATCTAGCAGAAGCAAGGAATGGAGACAGGAGTAAAGAATCGACGAAGATGAATGAGAAAGATATGAGGAGATTGAATGAAGAAAGAAAACGAGATCATATTCGATCAGCTGTAGAAAGTGATGGATATGGAGGCATGGTCAATACAGCAAGAAACACTTTCCTAGAGAACTATCAACTCTTTCTACGTAAGAAAAGAAACAAATACGAAAAGAAAGAAAGAAAAAGAAAGATTCAGTCTCTCTCTCTTCCTCAACTTTCTTTCTTTCTTTCCTTCTTCTTCACCGGTCTCTCTTCTTATCTGTCTATCTATCTATCTTTTATCTATCTATCTTTAATTTATCTATCTATCTGTGTATTGTCTTTTTCCTTTCTCTTCTCTTTCCCTTTCTCTTGCTCATTCTTCCTCTACTCTTTCTATTCTACTCGCTCACCCAACTCTCTTCTTCTCTAGTCTCATACACGCACATGCATGCATCCAGCAGGTCCCCCCCCTCCCTTCTCAAACTTATACACGCGCATCTATACACATCTATAGTTCTCCTTCCTCTGATATATATGTATAGACAGAGATTAACAGATAGATAGATAGCTATAGATAGATAGAGATATCTATCTATAGCTATCTATCTATCTGTTAATCTCTGTCTATATCTATATATATGTGCAACTATGTATCTGTATAGATCTCTAACTATATATCTATGACTGTATGTATATAGATCTACACAGGATTGTATCTCTCCGTGAAAAAGTTATTTACCTTGGGGCATGTCTAGCTTTTCCTGATTCTGACGTGCGTTTCATGGGAAGCGACAATATATATATAGAGAGAGAGAAAGAGATGAGATCTCTCTCTCTTTCTCATCTATCGAAGAGAAAGAAAGAAAGAAAGATAGAAAGATTGTTTTCCTTTTCAGTCTCTAGACAGTGATAAGAATGAGATAGAAAGAAGAGAAGACTTCAAATAGACGGTGGCAGTAAGCGAAGACGCCCCTTGACTTTGGGGATCTTCTTCTTCTTCCTCTTCTTCTTCTTCAATTATGCGGCCTTCTTTTTCTATCCTTCTTTCTTTCGTACTTCTTACTTGTATCAAGATTTCTCCTTTCTTTTAGTAGTGGTGACTGATGCGTCTCTCTTATCTTTCTATCTTACACTTCACAAGGATATATGTTAAATCATACAAGCATAGTGACATGTATATAGGGCGTATCTTCAATTGCTTCTCGTCCTTTAGATGTCAAAACTCTTCTTCTTTTCTTTCTCTTCTTTTTCTTTCTAGGTAAGCTTCAGAGTTTCACTCGAAGACACCCAGCGTCACCAAGCTCACATCTTCTCTTCCGTCTTGACTTTAATGGATATCTATCTTCTTCTTCATCTTCTTCTCCGCAGCCCTCCTCTTCTTCTTCTTCCTATCGTCATTCTACTCCTTCTTCCTCTTCCGCTTCCTTTTCTTCTCGCTTCTCATTACCAGGCATGACGCCTCCTTCTTCTTCTTCCGGGAGGACTTCAGGTGTATGTACAGCTGCTCCGACACCTGGCCTACCGCCATCACCAGAAGATGGGGCTCACTTCCCTTCCCATAGTAGACATTCGCACCCCGCTAGTAGTTATGGACCAGGCGGGACAGTCGCGAATCTTCTCTCTTCGACACCTCGCTCTTCTTCTTCTTCTACTTCTTCTGCTATGATGTCTCATAGCGCAGGCACTCCTGTTCCTCTTCTTCTTCAAGCGCAGCAGCATCAGCCTTCTTCTCTTCCTTCATCGCCTCTTCCTCCTTCTCGGGGGGGTGTCCAGCAGTCTCTACTCTTGGGATCGCGACGAGAGAAAGAAAGAGAAAGAAAAAGAGGAGAAGAAGAAGAAGAAAGATCTCGATTGGCTGAAGAGCGAAACGTCAACAATCCTCTACCATCTCAGAAGAAATCTCTTCACGAGACAGCAAGAGGACTTAAGTTTAACCCCCAAGAGGAATCTCTCTCTCAAACATCTCCTTTGCTAAGCCAAGAGAATACAAGGAGGGAAGATCCTGTGAAAGAAGAAGATGAGAGACCTCTCTATTCAAATGTTGAAGAAGGAAGAGAAGAAAACAGAAAGCAACGAACATCGATGCCGGCAGGATCCATCGATGCTGAAACTTCTTCTTCTTCTTCAGCATCGTCATCATCGAGATACAGCCATCCCCACCAGCTTCAACCCAGACGTCCATCTACACCTCGGCTTGTCTCTTCTTCTTTGGAATCTTCCTCTCTTCCTTCTATCAATAAAGCGACTTTTGAGCGGCCCCCTGTCTCCTCTTTAGATAAAGCGAAAGAGCCTTCTTCTTCTTCTCTCTTCGGGAGTCATTCTTCACAAGCCACTACGAGACCCGTCGAATCTTCTCCCTATCCATCCTCTTCTTCTTCTGCTTATCTAAAGCACACACCCCATTTCTCTTCTTCATCGCCCTCTGGAGTCTTTCCTTCTTCTTCTTCGCTCTCTTCTTCTTCTGTGATGGATCGGCGTAGAAATATGAACGGAGACGCTCCTAGCGAAAGAGGGAAGAATCGTCTTGTAGAAAGTCGGGAAAGAGAAGATGTCGATCATTCGAGATCTTCTCTTCTTCTAGAGAAAGAAAAAAGAGGAGATCTACGGAGAGGAATGATGAGTGATACAAGAAGAAGTTACCTAGATCAAGAAGAAGAAGAAGATGTTGGGGTTTCTTTCCTTGGAGACGATACATCAGGAAGAATGAAGAAGGGTGTCTCCTCTTCTTCTACCTCTCCTCTAGGTCACAAGCAGATCACCTCAGATCGCCAAATCCTAAAGACAGGGAAAACTCCTAACATTTCAGGTGTACATACACCCCCCGAGAGCATGACAGAGAGGCTAGGTCATCACTCAGGACGCCCGCGCCGTCAAAGAGATATCTTAGATACCGACGAAGAGAATGGAGACTCAATTCCTAGTGAAGATGAAGACCCCCTCCCTCTTGTCGACGGCCATTTCGACGAAGAAGAAGAAGAAGATTTTGAAAGCGCCGGAGAAGGAGACGAAGAAGAAGAAGAGGAAGTCTTAATAGAACAAAGAGGAGGAGGAGAAGAAGAAGAGGATTTTGACGCTGTCTTACGTTCATTCCAAGCACGTTTAAGAGGCAAAGGGGGTGCTAGTCAGATAAGAAGAAATGATAGATCTTCTCTCTCTCATCCCCACAATGGCGACCCTCTTATGGTCGAAGAAGAAGAAGAAATGAGAGAAAGAAAGAGAGGCGAAGCATCCTCTTTCACGTTGTCTTCTTCAAGAAGACTAAAGACAAGCACATCAAGTGCAATAAGAGAAGAAGAGAGAAGAGAAGCGCCTAATTCAAGAAAGGACATGTTCCAAGGCAGATCTTCTACAAGAAGGGAAGCTCTTTCTCTCGGTCCTCGAGGAGAAAGAATGAACAATGAAGATGACGGAGAAGAAGAAGATTTTCTTGATGAAGAAGAAGAAGATGATCTTCTCGAAAGAGACGAAGATGAAGAAGAAGAACTTAGCTCTTCTTCAAGATACACAAAACATTCTAGAGGCCAAAATATTAAGAGTCTTCTATCAGACGAAGAAGAAGAGGACGAGGAGGAAGAAGAAGAAGAGATAGGTAGTAAAGATGATAGAATTGAAGACAAGAGAGGAAGAAGGGCCGTGGAAGAATCAGAGAAGTCGTTCTACCTTCATCAATATAGACGAGAAAGACTTCTCCGTATCAATGGAAAGAAAAGAAATGAAGAAGAGGAGGGGTCTCTCTCTCCTGTAGAGAGCTATGCCTCTTCGTACCTAAAGAGCAGAAGACACAGAAAGGAGGAGGAGGATTAGGAGGACAAGATCTGGGAAGGAAGTAGAGAAACAAGAATCTCTTCATCTCTTCTCTTAATCCTTCTCTCTCTTTCTCTCTTTCTTAGTCTTTCTTTCTTAGTCTTTCTTCTCAATCTTTCATTCCTTCTTCATCTTGTTTTCTTTCTTTCTCTTTCTTTCTCTCTACGTGACAGATATCAGAGTAGACCCCTATCATGAATGATAAGGCTCTCGCTAGATTTGAAGCGCCCTCATCCATCGCACGTCCAGGATGGACTTTTTAGGAAAGACAGAAACGGAAGATCTTCTTCTTATCGATCTCGAGGGTTCTATATCAAAGAAAAGAAGAAGAGGAAGGTGTCCCTTTCTTATCATTCCAAAGAAGATCTTCTCGCAGTGTAATACATGTCCATTTTATGAATTCATTGAGACGTTCCTTTCAAGAAGACTGTTAGAAAGGCTGTTCTCTCTTGGGGGTGTACAGACAGATTTTTCTCTTCTCTTGCCTCTTGTCTTCTTTTGCAAAAGCCATCTCTCTTTGTCTGTTTTTCCGAGACGTTGTTAAAGACGTGGAGAATGAAATAGAGAAAGAGATGAAGAAGAAGAAATGAAAAGCAAGCGAGAAGATAGAACCGTTGTGTGTGGCAAAAAGGGATGTTTGTATCTTAGAAAGAGGGAGAGAGAAAGCTTTGAGAAGGAAGAAATCTATCGATTCTGAAGAAGGACGATTTCCAGATGTTGTTCGAACCTATCACTAGCCATAGGGGGTGGTGTATGTACACCCCAAGATTATACACACACACACACACATCCATGTGGGGTGTATGTACACCTCAACATCGGACACGCGTATTCCGACACAGGCACAGGTACATACTCATACATGCCTACCTAGGTATCATACATATACATATACCCCTATCTACGTATACAGATATACGAAAGAGAAAGATTGTATTTGATCTACTTACCGAGATAGATCAAGGAGATAGACAAGGGGAGTGATAAGTGATCTGTATGTTGTAGAATGATCCGTGCATCTCATGATATTGAATACACGAATCTATCTCTCCATCGTCTACATGAGCGTTATCTATTCTATCTTCTTGTACAAGCAGAGAGAACATGAAGAAATTGAAGAGAGAAGAACGTCGTGCTCCTCTCCCGCACTGCGTCCTCCACACCAGGAGACTGATGACTCTTCTTCTTAGGACCACACCCCCTACTACTACTACTGACTCCTTCTTATATTCTTCTTCACTTGGATCATTTATCTCTCTTTCTTTGTATCGATCTCTGTCTCTTCCTTTCCCTCTTCTCATTTGCCTCCATAGTATGTAGGTAGGAATAGATTATAGATAGTAATCGTAGTAGTAGGAAGGGTACATAGAAAAGAAGAGAGAAAGAGGTGAGAAGAAAGAGGAGAGAGAGAGTCTATGGAGATGAAGAAAAGACTTCATTCATTTTGTCACTTAGAAAAAGAGGGATGAAGGGAAGGACCTCTTCTTATGATCTATTCAACTAGCTTCAAATCAAGCCACAGACACATTGAGACAAGAAAGAAATAACGACAACACTAAGAGAGCGAAAAAGAGGTGGGGAGTCCTTCCCTCCCTCTGTCGCTCATTCAACGGCATCTCATCTATCTCCTCTCCTTCTCTCCTTCCTTCTCCACGGCGATCCTGTGTGATGAGCTAGTTAGTTGTCGTTCCTTTCCTTCATTCATATATAGATATATATATATATATAGATGTATAGATATATATATATGGATTCCTCGTCATAAACAGAGTGCTACACCTTTCGATAGGTATTTCTATGCATGCATGCATGCATTAATCCATGCTGTTTTCTCATCCTATTCTTCAAATCATTCCGAGGTCGAATCGTTCCCCCCTGAAGGAAGTTATGCTAGCTATCTAGCTAGCTTATTACTTCCTTCGTCTTCTAGGGGGTATGAATTGTCCTATCATGAGAAGGAAGTCTCCAGAAGGAGAGAGCATTAAGGGACTAAGAAAAGCTTATTAAGAGAGTAGAGTCTGGATAAAATTCACAATGGCTTCATCGAATACAAACAAGAGACATAAGAAGAATAACGACAAAATAATCGAAAGACTTTCCTTTCTTTCTCACTCTTTCTTTCTTCTTCCCCTCTCTCCAACGACAGAATCCCAACACACACACACACGCATGCATGCAGACAATAATAAGAGGCGCGTTATATTCTTGATGGGAGGGCGTGATGAAGAAGAAGGAGAATGATCGATAGATAGATAAAGAGATAGAGAGATAGATAGAAAGATAAAAAGATAGATATGATGATAATGAGAAATTGTCACCTCCATCCTTCCATCTCTCTCTTTCTCCTTCTCTCTCTTACATTCTTTCTTCTTTCTTTTCTTCGT
>NW_027154469.1:0-3832 GCF_002600585.1 Cystoisospora suis
TCGTGAAGAGAGAGGGGTATGACTATCGAGTAGATCTATGGAGTGTAGGCATATGCCTCTACGAACTTCTCACTGGCCACACACCCTTCAAAGGCGATTCTCAGGTGCTCTTCTTCAATCTTCTTCCTTTCCTTCTTTAAGAAAGATCCTTCGAAAAGAAACCTCGAAGAGGGTGAAGAAGAGTTTTCCTTAAGGTGGATTTCCAGACAGTTGTAGTGTATATACACCCGAGTATAGTGATGATGAACGAGAAAAAGGCAAGGTGTAAAAGTCTGTACAGACTCATTACCTCTTTGCAACAGCACACGAAGGCCACATCACTTGGTGACCCATACACATATAGCTAGGTATGCATGCGTATAGAGACTGTCTTTTATCTATCTGTCTATCTATATATGCCTAGGCACATACGTACATACAGATGATATAGATATCTGATATGTAGGTGTACTTTATATAGACATGTATAGAGAACCGTTGTCTATACACACGCATGCATGAGTGTAGACAAGGATGAGATGTATTGCTATAATAGCCACACACAGGGCCGCAGTTTGATACGATAGCAGAAGAGCTGTACAAGAGAGAGAGGGAGAGAAACATGAGGAGGGACTTTAGAGAAGGTCAAGCACGTGGAGACAACGAGAGAGACAGAGACAGAGACGGCTGTTGTGGAGAGAAGTTTGCACACGAAGAGGAAACTAGGAAACAAGCCAGTCATCTTAATGATGAAAGAAGACTACTTCAGAACTCCACCTCTCAACAGCCTTGTAATAGACATACATATCTCTGTCTTTCTATCTGTGTATGTACTTGCATGTATATACACTCACATGTAAGAATGTGCACACATTGATCCACGGATCGCATATGCAGTTCCCTGTATATACACCCTAAATATACATATGGATATATATAGATAGGTATGGATACATATATACATGTATATGTATCTGTTAATTTCATGTGATATGTCTGGGAGAAACAAGAGAGCCAAGAGTCTACGATCTCTTGTCCTTGCGGTGTTCGAAGCCTTTCTTTCTTTCTTTTTCTTATGAAACTTCTTATTCTTTCTCGTCTCGCTCTTTCTTTCTTTCTTTTCTCATAATGTAGGAGGCTTTATTTCGGCAAATTCACGAGTTAGAGGATCTCTCTTTTGACTCTTCTATCTCCCCGGAAGCTCAAAATCTTACAAGACGCGTAAGCTCCTCCCTCTTCGTCTTCTTCCTCTTTTCCTTCCCCTTCTTCTTCTTCTTTTCTTGAAGAGACTTAGACAGATAACGCTGTGGTTTGTCTTTAATTTGGACAGAGTTCTTCTTGCTTCTTGCGTGCTTCGGAAGGAGAGATAAAATAACCTAATACATACACACACACGGTCAGGCCAACTCATGATGGAACGCTATGCACATACATACACATACATACACTTACATAACATACATACACTTACATATTCATATATATATATATATATATGCATATGTCTATATATATATGTATATGGGTTCATTGAGAAATCCACAAGCAAGTTCAAACTGAAGATTCACCACGCTTGGTATCAGTTATATGAAACCTCGCCTTATATCTGTCTACACATATATATATATGTATATATATATATATACATACATCGGTGTGTCTATCTCTATATGTACCTTCGATGAAGCAAAGAAAGAAAGAAAGAGAGAAAGAAAGACTTGTAGGCACACCCACACACCCTACGCCTCTCACGCACTCTGGTCGCCTCCTTCATATGCATGTATAAACACGTTGTGTCTATACATATATAGAGACAATATATATATATATATATATATATATATAGTTGCGCATGGTACGTATATGTGTATATATCCGTACATATGTAAATATACGAATATATATATATATATATATATATATATATATGTATATAGGCATGTATATATACGCTGTGTGTCCTGTATAGAAATGTGAGATAAAGAAGAGGCTTGTAGAGAGTCTTTCAGTTGTCGTGAGATTTCTGTCTCTCTCCTAGTTCCTAAATCTTTCCTTCTTTCTTTCTTTTTAACTCTTTCTTGCCTTCTCATGGCTTTCTTTCTTTCTATCTTTCTTATCTCTTTCTTTCTTTCTCTTTCTTTCTTTCTTATCTCTTTCTTTCTTTCTTTCTTTCTTTGTGTAGTTGCTTAGTAGAGATCCCGATGAGCGTCCGAGCGCCTGTGAGATAATGAGGGATGCATGGTTTAAGCTCTATAATCTTCCTCTCCTCTTCCCGGGAAAAGATGACTGAAAAAGCTTATCTAGCGCATCGTGCTAGCTATCTTTACAAAGAGAAAGAAAGAAAGGAGAGAGATAGAACGAAAGATGGCTGAGATAAGAAACACAGAAAGAAAGAGCAAGAGAGATAGAGGTAAAAGAGCTAAAGAGAGAGAGAGGAAAGTCAAGTCTAGAGACATGCTAGATGAAGGGTTATCGAAGGCTAATACAAACAAAGCAGAAGAGTTTCGAAAGAGACGAAAGGAAAGAATGGATTGATCGATAAATCCCAACATAACTGAGAGAAAGAGAGAGAGAAAGGGAGATAAGAAGAAACCCTTTTTGTTTCTTCTTTTCTTCTTCTTTTTCTTTCTCTCACTTGTAGACGTGTATGTTGTTCATCACAAAGTCAGACAGTGTATCTATCTCCCAAGCTTCTCTTTCTTCTTCGTCTTCTTCAAAAAGTAGAGTCATCTCTATCCCTATATTTTCATCGATCGCTATCTCTATCTTCTCTCTCCTTTCTCTCTTTTTCTTTCTTTCCATTCTTTCTTTCCATTGCTTGTCACGTACCTACCCACCTCACTCCTCTTCTCTCCGCTAGTTCTTTTCTTCGCCTCCTCTTTCTCAGAAGAAAATTATTCGCATGCATAGGTGCTCACATACACATATAATACATACACCCTACAATACATATACATATATATATACATATATATATATAGGTCATACTACGTACACTGAAGGAGAGACAGACGGTAAGAAAGAAGACAAAGACAGAAGAGAGATAGTTTTTTTTCTTCGCTTTTACTTTCTTTCCGAATCAGTTCTTCTTTTTCTTCTTTTCATCCGATCTGCATTATAAGCCGTTCACACACTCTTTCTTCTTTCTACTTCCCGTCACAGTTGCTTCTCCCATATATATATCGATCTAGATATATTGATATACGTGTGCATTTTATGTGTGTACGCATACTTGTAAAGAAAGCAGAGAGCAGTTTTCTCCCTCCTTCTCCCCCCCCTTTTTTGAATTGCTCTCTCTCTCTCTCTCTTTCTTCGTTCTGTTTTCTTTGTCAAGGAAAGAAAGAGAATAAAAGTAACCATAGTAAAATAGAGGGCTAGTTGTTAATGGCCAATCTTCCTCTTGTTATAAAGGGATCTTCTTCTTCACAAGAAAATCGTCCGTTTTTAAGTTGCGCCTTTTTCATTTCTTAAAACAGAGAAGAGATGTTAAAAAAAAAAAAAAGCGAAAAGAATGCCTGGGTGTACACCTGGAAAAAAGTGCTCAAGTGGTGTATGCACGTGCATACACTTGAAAAAAAAACAGACCGTTTTTGGGTGTATATACACCCGGGAAAAAAGTCCTCAGCAGGTGTACATACACCTGACAAGACGTGCTTATTTCGTGTATGCTGTATGTACATACACCCGAAAAAGACTCCTGTTGACGGGTGTTTCTAGGGAGTGCCTGTTTAGGTGTAGGTACATGCATGCATACACCACGTCCGACAAGAGAAGCATCTCCCCGACTTTTCCTTCTTTCAGAGCAGTTGGCACCTTCCGTTTTTTCTTTTTCTTCTCTTTCTCTTCTTTGCAT
>NW_027154469.1:3850-4434 GCF_002600585.1 Cystoisospora suis
TCGACAAGCATTTTCTTAGTGGTACCTCATTCTTCTTTGCTGGTATCTGCCAAGGCACCAGAGTTTTTCTCTCAAGGTAGCAGAACAGTCTCTCTACAAAGAGAAGAAAGAAATCCCTTTTCTTTCTTAACAGTAAGAATAGTAAACATGATGATAACGATAGATAGAAATTCTTATAGCCTTTCTACCCACGTGGTGGTTCTGATACCGCATGCACCTCCTCTCTTTGTCTTTTCTCGAAGAGACGAAAATCTCGACATCTTCAGTGGAGGTGTCCTGTCGATGCACAGAGAGACTAGCCTCTCATCTTTTTATCAGAATGAATCGCCATCCTATACAATATGCGCTACTGCTGTATCTACACACATAAGTCCATACACTACCATCCACTTCTTCTACTTCTATTTACTATGAATTCTTTCTTTCTTCTAGATGTGTGAAGAGATCTTGCTTCTTTTTACACGCCAGCCACAAGCAAGGCGTCACAGAAATCCTTGAGACAGCAAAAGAAGAGGGGCAGGGTTTCTCACCTCTCACGTTGATCTCTGTCTGTCTCGTCTCTCTTTTTCCATCCATCGATACAT
>NW_027154470.1:0-77334 GCF_002600585.1 Cystoisospora suis
TAACGATAGATTGAAGATAGATAGATAGATAGATAGATAGATTGAAGATAGATTTGCTGCTGTCATACTAGCTCAATCTAAATCACAGAGAAGAAGGAAAGGCATTGAAATACAGACGGATTGGCATGCTTCACTAGGGGTCGAGAAGAGCTCCGTGTACTTTTCTTTCTTTCACAATTGCTTATCTAGATCGATGAGGTGATGGAAGTAACGGATCTCCAGCTATCAACTGGGATGGCTTTATCTCTCTCTCTCTCTCTTTCGGTTCTTTCTTGCTTTTCTTGTCTTCTTCTTTTCTGTGTAGGACTGTGTTGTATGAGTATGTTAGGGTTGTCTGTGTATGTGACGTTTATCGTGACCTTGACTCTCCTCTTGGGGCTCATATGGCCGGCGATGCATGAAGTCCGGTAAGATCCTCTCAAAAGAGAAAGGAGAAAAGAAAGCTTCGTTCCCGTCCTTAAGACAGACATCTCTTCCTTTTCTCTCTTTATCAAAATTTTCATTGACATTCCTATCTACCCCTTGGCTTATCAAATGCGACTACGCATTCTAGACCTCCCTGCTATCTTACTCTTATCTGTGTCGTCGTCTCCTTGCCATGTACCCCCAGTCTATTGCAAGCCACCGACATATATACATCTGTTTTTCCTTGTCCTATATATATATATATATACACATGTATAGCATGTATATGTATACATAGATGTAAGAGAGGTGTATGTGTGTTTGTATGCAGTCGATGCGGAATTTCACTCTCCTTAACCGATGTGTCTGCATGTTGAGACCCACACGAGGCCTAGTAAGGTGGTAGACTGAGAAAGGAAGAGAAAGGCGATGTGATCTTCCTACTGTCGACACCTTCCTGCCTTGTTTTCCGTTAGATAAACAAGGCCTTTACCTTTCTATAGAGTGAACCAACAGAAGGAGAAAGAATGTCTCTGGCTTACTCTCTTCCCCCTTCTTCATTCTGTCTCTCTCGCTCTTTCTGGTGTATCTGGAAAATTCTAAGGTGTAGACGGATAGAGAAGAAAGAGAAGGTTTATCATTTCCCCTTGTATCTCTCTTTCTGTCTTCTTCGTCTCTTTCGTTCAGATTTCTTTCGAGGCTTTGTAATACATCTCTTATCATAACAGATCGCCTACGTAACTTCATTGTCACATGTCCGGCCTATAATCGGTTCGGCGCGAAGAATCTTACAGTAGGGCAAAGAGACGGAAATCTAACTAACTCCTTCACATCCAAACCAACACTCCAAGACGAGAGAGGATCTCTCCGTAGTCAGCACTCATACATACACATCAACCTTCATACACTCGAGTATTCTCTGTATGTGCAGGTGTACAGAATATACAGCGAGGAGTTAGAAGCATTCAATGAGATGTTGATACTAAACATGTAGAGAGATGTGAAGTGAAGCTAGATCAATCTGTCGAGCAATTCTTCGATGGGCTATAACGGTGAAGTTCCAGTCCATATACACCTGAGAAACCGCATATAAAGGTAGATCTTTATCCTCTGGCTTGAACGCACTGTTGGAGATGATCATATGACAAGGCTACGGCAACGGCTATGGAGACTGGCTACATTGACTGTCTTTGCATGCGGTCTATAATCGGAGGAGTTGCTGAAAAGGACTTTCCAATGAGACGGTGAAGAATCGACTTCTCCTACGAGAGGCAGAACTTTTCTAAGAAGAGACGAGAAAAGAACAGAAAAGAAGAGGTAGTTTTTTCTTCCTTTCTTTGTCTCCCGTCATGGTCTCTTCCTTTTCAAGTGCCACCTATCTTTTATGTCCCCTTGGGTTTCCACGAAATTCCTTCTCCCTGTCTTTCTCTTCTCCTTTTTGATCTTTTCATTTCTTTTTCGCTTCTTTCAGCTCGCATGCGTCGAGTGTCCATCGGGAGGGGGATCAGCTAGCCATGCAACCGCCGAGAATCTGGATGGGAATTTGTATCCTCAGAGCCAAGTGCAAGTCCATGAGATTTCTCCTTCGCCATCTGCAGAATCTTACGCTCGACTTGAAGTTTCTATGCATGATCTCGTAGAAGGCTGTGTAACGGGGCACCTCGGAAGACCCCATGCATGTATCTTCATTGAGAACAGCTCGGTGGGAGAATTTCATTTCCGATCTCTTAGACTGTACAAAGAGTAAGTCAGGAGAAGCTGTCTTATCTGTCCTTCTTTCTTGCATGTTTCTGAACTCTTAACGACTTCATGGCATGTTTCGCCTTGTACATGAAACGTAGCTGCAATAGATTCATGTAAGATAGCTGCTCGTCTCTAGGGGACGTGGGGCTGTATTGAGAAGCCAGTCTTAGAGAATCGAAACAGGAGTTGTGTGTCTTGTCTAGACAGAGATAGCTGTCGGTATGGAGATATCCGTACAGTATGCGTATGGGCAAGAAGTATACTATGGGTAACATAGTCCTTGGAGAAGCAGGAGAGAAGGAAAGAAGACAAGAAGCCATGGTATCAAATGCACGGGATCCATGAGAGAAGCACTACTTACCCTCTTTACTAGAACCCTTATACATCATATATACATATATATATACATACGTCTACGTGCCTGTTTGAGTTACCTGTCTAGTATACGTTTGACTTAGCGAATGGATCTGCCCTTTGTGCGTTTTCAGTCCATGAGTGTTTTTCTTCTTCTTCTTCTTCGTTTTCTGCTCGAGATCTAGATCTGTCCCTTCAGTGTATAGGGCTGGCTGTAGGTATATATGATCTACAAAACTTGTCAGGAGAGTAGCTTCCTCTTCTCCCTCTACAAGGCAGGCTTCTGCATGCATAAAACCTACAGCAACAACAACAGCAGCACCTCTTTTCATTCTTATCTTTCCCACGACAGTTCCTATCGGTCGAGCAGAAGACCTTATCTCCTAAGAGCCACATGAGGTTCCTCTTTCTATATGGCCCATGGTCAGATGAGTAGAGCGACAGAAATCTATCTATCTATCTGTGGATGAATAGCTAGGTAGATTAACTAAAGGTGGACAGATAGATAGATTTCTGTCGCTGTAGTCATGTGTCTATGGGTGATATGAAAACTTCATTCTAGTCATTAGATAGATAGATAGATATAAGTTAAGACAGGTACATCTTTTCTTCTTCAAAAGAGGACTGAATGTTTTTTTTCTTTGTATTGTCGTGTCTGCATGTCTTAGGGATGATACAGCCCAAGAGATTGATGGCTTCCTTGCAGAAGATCCTGTGACTGCTAACGCTGGGCCTCTTTTGAGCTCGTAAGTTCTACACATGAGGAGCAATGCACACGCATGCTCTTTCTTTTCAGATCTGCGTATATGTATACAGGGTAGATAGACAGACAGAATCCGTATATGCATATATATATATAGATATAGATAAGGAGATATCTGGAGTTGATGACGTGAGTGAAGCGTCGCTGTATGCTTGTCTTCGATACATACTAAACCTGAGAAACAAGAAGAGAGAGAGACTACAGTAGCACTGGTAAAACAGGAGATGACTTACTGGAAGTCTTGGCTTTCATGAGCTTGTAGAGCTCTGTTTCTATGAAGGCCTGCAAAGGCACTCTAGGCGCGTATGTCCTGCACACCCAAAAGGCATTAGTTGGCTTTACGTACATAGGCAGAGATCATGAAGTGACTGCTGAAGAAGCCTCCGTCCCTTAGTGGTGAAAGGACGTCTTAGATAAGGGATAGACAGATAAGGAAAGAAGAAGTTATTTCATGATTCTTCTGTATCCGTGTTTTCTGACTGGCTCTTTCCACTAAGAAGAGATGTATATATGCACGAAGTCTAGCAACGGAGCTAAGGAGGCAAAGGAGGCGATCGGAGAAGGTCGTGTGTCTTTTGCCTATCTTAGAGTGAGAGGCTTTGGTGCGTCTCCTGCGGAGATGTATATGATGGTCACGGAGTGTATGTCTGCTTGGTTTGAAGATGTATAGACAGTTGATTGTGTACACCTCTCTTGACTGTATACGTGGGGTAGTGTGTACGTGCATGAATGCTTGTCTGTAACTGTAGAGGTTTAGGAGGCCTTACTTCACTCCTGCCTCTCGCCAAACTTCCCCAGATGGGATCCCCAGATGATGTGTGTGATACAAAGGCGAAAGCTATCAGTATATACATATGTCGGTAGAGAGATATATAGGTGGATCTATCTTCTCTACTCACACAGGGAGTTCACTCTTGTTCAGAGATACCCCAGTCCCCTTCCGTCTAGCTGTATGTGCCTACTGCTTGTTTGACCTTCTCTACCATATAAGGTAAACCACATATATATACTTATCTATCACTCTATCTATCTATCTCACTAGGTCCGAATCTTTTTATTTATGTGGAAGGTACAACGTGTAGACACGTATTTTCCTTGTCTACACCCTGAACGTACCTGTGTGACATAGCGTCACCTCGAAGATAGATCCACATAAGATATCTCATCTGAATGAAGAGAGAAGCTCTATGTGATCTGGTTGTTCTGTTTCTCCCCCCAGGATTCTCTTATCACATGTCGAAGAAGGGAAGAAGACAGGTGGAGAAATAACGACCATCTCTGTGGAAGCTCAGCCTTTTGCAGAGCAGAGCTCTTCATATTTCTGTTTTAGAAGGGATCCTCATCATAGTCGTCGTTTAGATAGAGGAGGAGCTCCGGCTGAAGTAGGGAGTGAATATGTCGATCAGATCTCTTGGGATTTAGCTTGTCGACCAATCCCTCATTGTATCCAACCAGCTGAGACACCTCTACTAGAGAAGTCGAGTTGTCGACCTCCTAGTGCAGATACCATCTGTCCGAGTCCATTAGGTACCCGATCGTTGTGTTAGCTTGAAAGAATCTTTCGCCTTTCTCTGGAAATTGTCTTTGTATCTATGTAGAGAGCGTACGTGTAGAAGAGACAAGGTTTTCATTCCATCGCGCTCTTGTCGGTGGGAAAGAAAGAAAGAGTCTGTCAATAGGAGAAGAGAGAGGATAGGCTAAGATAGATATACCAGATACGCACAGACGTCTATTTATGTAGATTTTTATTTCACGCCAGGTGGGCTCGTGTGTCTAACTATGTGGAGGCTGAGACGGAGAGAGGTGAGTGGGGGACAGAGGATAGCGAGAATAGAAAGAAAAGAAGAGAGGTAGAAGTGTGCCATAAGTGTTTATTATCCTCATTTCTATCGACAGACTCCTTCCTAACCTTTGCTCTATGATGGGCCTGCTCTTTTGGGAGCTCTGAGTATATATAAATCCGCATACGTTATAATTCTCTTTCTAACCGCGTGTACGTGGCCTACATACATATCTATATGCACTTACTTGTGCGTACCTTCTCTTCTTCGATTTCTTCATATCATAGCAAGAAAAAGACACCGGGCAACTCACCCCCGCTTTCCGCTACAACCTTGAGAGATCATCAGAAATCCAAACTCTCCTATCAATTAGCATGCATCCTCTTACTTGCGGCGTCGGTGGCCGTTGTTGTCGCGCTCAGTCCTTCGTCTTAAGAACTGCACCCTCACTTAACCTCGATTACCCGGAGAAAGTTCAAGAGAAAATCGGAGAAACACAGAGGACTCTGACTGAATTATGTGTGGCTCGCTTTCCTAGAGTTACGAGGAAGAAAGTGTACATACAGACGATCACTCAGGCTGCTTTCTTCTTTTCTTTCCTGCTATGTGTATCATACGTAACAGCCCGCCAAGGAGCTGCCTGTTTATGAATGAGCAGTAGATGAGCGGACACATGAACGAATGAATGAAAGAGTAGACGTGTAAATCGATATCTAAATCAGTCTCGCCGCTGGTTTGATACTGGGAGGTATGCGGCTCACCTCCCCGCAAGAGATGCCCGAGGGCAAAGTTTTCACTTGGAAACTGAGGACTCTTACCGGGAGGGTTGACGGTGGAGGAGGAGAGATTGTACCCACGTAAACATATGTATCGAGATATAGCTTCACTACACCAACTGTTGTGTTTCTATAGAACGGTTCCTGCTTCTTTCTTCACAAATGTTTTTCACTCGGGTCGTCAAACAGACCGGTGAGAATGAAAGGATTGCAAAAGTTGAAGGTTGTATGGCGACGTGATGCCGTTACATTTACAAAGAGACATATCTATGTACGTAGGACCTATGCATGCGCGTAGATGTTTTTCAAACACAGCTTACTGGCGTGAAACAGACACAAGGGGCTGCTGATCCCTGATGCTGCATGTCCTATTGTTCCTATAGTAGAAGAGGTTTCGAATAGAAGTCTTTTGTCGCGGGTCCTCAGACAGGGACAAAGAGTTTTAGTGAGAATCCATGTATGGAGAAGATCTTTGCAACCCACAGCGGAGAAAGAACAGGAAGTGCCAATAGTGAGGTGTGGAGCTATAAATTGAGCCAAACGAAGTCTACGAGAGATATCTTGATACTAGGATATATCAGAGTGTATCGCGGCTGTTAATCGTTATAGTTCTTTAGATGTTATAAGAGCTAGTGTGTTCGGATTCGCCTTACAGACTAAGTCCTACTCATACGTTCACGGTATGTATCGCTTCAAGGACTTCTATGATTAGGCAGTTGGTGTTCAGAAAGAGATTAACCAAAAGCCTTCACGCGAGCCTTTCTTATATCTCAATGTTGACCTGAGAGAAAGCACTTCGGAGAAGCTCTCCGCACTACTTTGCCTTTCCTACTCGAAAAGAAGAAAAGTCGGGGTCCAACAGACCGGGGCTTCCCGCGTGCTTCCAGTTAAAGGGAATGTGAAGAATGAAAAGCACGAGAAGATAAGATAGAAGGTAACTTCCTGTGATTAGTTTTCATATGATAAGAACGAGCTAAAAAAGGAGGACAGGAGAAGATGTTTCAAGTCTCTTCGCGTGATATGGTTACCCAGAGCCTTCTTGACATGTTTAGTCCTCGTTGAGAAGGGTAGATCAACTGTAGTGGTTCCTTCCCGTCAAACTCACCGGCAGAGAAAATCCTCTTTCTCTTACTGTTCATACATCTTCACGCGATACATTCCTTGCGATTGCCCCTTCGCCAATATAGAACAAGAAGACAAAAAGAAGCCTCCGTTGTAGTCCTCGTTCTTCTTTGCTCTCTTGCACTTCCTCGTGACGGGGCTTCGATTGTCACACCAGCATCGATGATGATGACGATCGCCCAGGAACATCATCGATCGCGGTGGGAGTCACAGGGCCAAGAGGCCGTCCCCCTGTTGCTCCTGTTCACTGAGGTTTGCTCCTATATTGAACCTTTTCAGCTCAAGATCTTGCGATCTCCTCATCAACTTTTCCCTCCTTTGTTGCAAGTTTTTTCGAATGAAGTCGTTATGCAGTTGCTCCAGCGGCTATCTTCTCTTTTTCCTTAGTCCCCGTTAACCTCCGTACGTAACACGGCTGTGATGTGATAGAGACCTCTCTCTCTCTTACCTTATGGCTGGCTCATATGCTTCGATAGCTACGACTGCGACTACAGCAGCCGCTGTTGCAGCTTTGCTGGCTGCATTCGTCCCTGTTCCAAGCTCCTGTTAAGGACGGAGTGGTCTTTTTCCTAGCCATTCATTTCTTCGTTTTTTTCCCTTTTTCTTTCATTTTTCATAGAAGTCCTTTCAAGAGATTTGTCACCCTCGAAACTTGCTTTCTCACCGTCAGCCGGTCCGGTCTCTCACTCGTCATTGTCTTGTTCCGTCCTGAGCTCTTCCTTTTCCTCCTCCTGTCCGCGGCCGCTTTAGCCCCCGTAGCAAAGAAGCAGCAGGGGGAGCAAATTGTTGTCAACCTCAAGCCTTCTCCGGCGGTGAATTTCATCCGTCTCTCTTTTCCCTTTTTTTCCAGTGACAAGTGTGGAATGTGAGATCTCTCCTCTCCGCAGACGTTTGATCTTCCTTCTGATCAGAAAGATGTTTCCATCCGTTCCGGTAACATCTATCGCTGAAAGAGAGAGAGAACAGACTAAGAAAGAAGAAATCACCCACTTCGTTGCTCGGAACAAGCGCGCCGTCGATTAGAAGGAGCGTTTAGCTTGAGATATTTTTTCACCAGAGACCAAGTGTTCGAGTGAGGATCCGTTCGTTTGTTCGAAGAAGTTTTCTTGCATTTTCGTTTTTCCCCCCGGAACTGTCTTTCTTTCGAAGGTTTCTGCTGTTTGGTCACCGTGACTTTTTCTTCAAGTGGATGCCGCAAAGATGAATAAGGATTCGAAAACGCCTATAGGATCTGACCACCCAACAACTCCTGGAGGGGGGGGCGGCGCTGACGAAGAAGATAAGAAGAATAAAAATAAAGATGATCAAGGCCCTGCCGTATCGTCGTCGACAGTCCTACAGGTAAGACATCTGGGAAGATAGACGGAGGAAGGGAAGAAGAAAGGAGGAGGCGCGAGGGATCGTATTCATTCTTTGTTTCCATCAGAAGGTGCCTCACGGCTTCTTTTCTTATTCGTTGTAGAAAGAACTGCTATCCTTTTTTCTGGATCTAGGAAAACACGACGATTTAAGCCGAGGAAGGTTTTTCTCATCTTTTCTTATCTATATGTACAGATAGATCTAGGTATGCCTATGTGCATACCTCGCAACTGTGAGTTGGTATAGGAAGCTTGGCGAAGTCATATAAGGTGTTGTGTTTGTTTCTTGTCACCGTCGTAGTCGTAAGCAAGAGTATCAGTGAATTCTTCTTCTTCTTCATCCTGTTCTCTAAGAGGGTATCAGTTCCGTTGCCTTGTTTCCTGGGTCTTCCCTTCTTCTCTGTCTTTCTATCAATAGAATCGCTCGCAAAGTGAGAAGGAGACGTGTTCTCTCCTTCGCTTTTTTATCCATCTCTACGTATGTATCTTCGAATCCCTGTTCAAGTACACATTATAATGTAGTCAGGCATCACATGAATAGATAGATTCAGGATAGGTAGATAGATAGATTCAGGATAGATAGATAGCTAGACGTATATATATGTGTGTGATAAGCCTTGTGTATGCTCTGAAATGCCAGACTGTAAAAACGACTGGGCTGCCTGGCGCAACTACGGGGGCGGCAGCACCAGTCGTCAAAGAGCCACAGCAACAGACTTCAGGAGGCGGGGAGATCAAAAAGGAAGGAGACCGTGGATCACCACCATCAAGAGAAGGAGAAAAAGCAGGTGGGGAGGGCGAGGCAAAGAATCCCTTTGTCTTAGAAGTCCGAGGTTTCCTCGAAGTTGTCGATGTTAAGGCCCCTCCTGCTCTGACGATCAAATCTGTTGCAGTCGCAGGTGAGTTCAGCGATGGCCTCAGGAAGGCGAAGAGAAAGAGGGAAAGGAGCATGAGAGGAAGCACAGAAGTAAAGGAGGGGGATTAGGGGGAGAATAGGTATGCGGGGGGATGGCAGCATGTATGCGAAAGTGTGTATACGGATAGATGACATTCCTCGCCTGGACAGAGCACGTCTGTGTACTACAGTCAGACGCAGATCTTTCGTTGGCGAACAGAGGGCAGACGCAGATCGTCATCTAGCCCCATGTGGCAGCTCATAGTTACACACCTGCTCAAGGACGACTGCGACTACTCCACACTTCTCCTGTTTCGTGATCCGTTAGCTTGTTTCGGGAGTCTCGAAGAGGAGCCCTAACTCTTATCGTCGTATGAGTATTCCCATCTACCTTACATTCTTCTCTCCGTTGTAGTCCACGAGGAGTCATGTAACGAGCAGGATCTATGCCCTGTGTACGTGTCGGGAGTGAGAAAGCGACGCTGAACTCTGTGGGCGGATAGCATGTACTATCCCTTGAAAAGCTTCTTAGTGGTCTTCCTAGCCTGGTTTAGTCTCCGGGCCCTTGTCCTTAGTAGTAAGCACGACAGCAGGGCGCTATGAAGGTCTTTCAGAGTCGTATCATCATAGCCCTCGCCACGCAAAAGCGAGGGCCTTCGCATTCGCACACGCCTATCTTTGTAGTTGGTGTGCCTAGCACATACATAAGTATTCATGTATGTATGTATATGTCTGATGCCGTAGACCCCCCCCGTCGAGCTGCCTCTCCAGCTGCGAGAGATGCGTCACGCACAGCTGCTCCTGTACAGCAGACTACTACTACTGCTGCGAAAACAGGGAAGGTAGCTAAGGCAGCGATGGTGCGCAAAGCCGTACCAGGGACTGCAAAGAAGAAAGGCGAGGAAGAGAAGGCGAAAGAATCGTCTCCTCGTGAACTCGTAGGTCGGGCACGGCCGGACAAAAAGGAGGCAGGCGAAGAGCCTTTAGATCGGGAAGATAGCTTACATCGGTTTCGACTAGGAAAAGCTCCATCGGTAGAGGAAGAAGGGAAAGATGGAGAGGATAAGAAGGAAGTACATCCTCAAAGGCTTGGATCTAAGCCTGATGACGGGAAGGAAGAAGAGAAAGAGAAAAAAGACGCTACGGAACCAAAGAGCAAAGAAGGAGCAGGGAAGGCCCCGAAAGCGAAGGTCTTAGTGAAGAAATCCATGCCTGCTACAAAGGCTAAACATGGTTCAGGAGAGAAGAAGGATGAGAAGGATAAGGAGGGAGAGAAGAAGGATGAGGGGGAGAAGAAGGATGAGGGGGAGAAGAAGGAAGAGGAGGAGAAGAAGGATGAGGGAGAGAAGAAGGATGAGGACGAGAAGAAGGATGAGGGAGAGAAGAAGGATGAGGGGGAGAAGGAGGGAGAAGTTAGTAAGAGTGGAAGTCCTAGCCCTCGAGCGAAGTCTCCGAAGAAAGTCGAAGCGAAGGCGAGACCTAAGACGATTGCACCAAAGAAGGCCCCAGCAGATGCAACACCTTCAGACGCCAAGAAGGAAGAAATCCGCGCAGGGGGTGAAGGGAAAGACGAGAAAGAGGAGGGAGAAGAAGGTAAAGCATCACCTCCTAAGGTCACAACAACGAAAACAGCCACCCCTAAGAAACTTCTTGTCAAGAAGGCTCCCGGTTCCGCAGTCAAGTCTACCTCCCCGGAGGGTTCAAAGGCTTCACCTCCTCCTGAGAAAGTAGAAGAAGACAGCAAGGCTTCCCCGAAACACGAGAAAGAAGCCGATGGAGACGGTGAACATACGAAGAAAGAAGAAAAAGAAGATGCTCCTCCCCCCTCTCCCGATACCTCCTCAAGTAAGAAACCGGCGGCTGGACATGCGAAAGCAGGCGGTGATGCCAAGGCCACTACGGCAAAGGCAACAGGTCCGGTGGAAAGTAAAGCAGCGAAACCGGCGAGCCCTAAGAAAGCTTCTGCTGTGGGAGGTAAAAAAGCAGCTGAAGGGGGGCGGGACGCTAAGTCACCTCAGTCTCCACGTCCTAAATCAGCAAAGCCTGGGCAGAGCGGAGATGGCGCGGAAGCCTCACCTCGGGGGGAGAAGAAGCCGGATGAAGAGACCTTAGGGAAAATTGCAAGTCTGAAGAAGGAAGCTCTTGATACAGTTGGTGGTGAAGGTGAAGGTGTAGGAGTGTCTCAGATGGTGAAAGCAGAAGGAGGAGAGAATGATGGTCTTGACAAATATTCAAGCTTAGAGCTAGCTGTGAAACTGATTGAGCAGGATAAGAAGAACCAGAAAGATGAGGGGGAGAAGGGAGATGAGAGAAAGCCTTCGCCAAAGAAGAAGGATGACGGTAAGAAAGCTCCAGCAGAGAAGAAAAAAGGAGAGAAGGAGAAGAAAGCTCAACCTCCTACTGTTGTTCCGAAGAAAGCTGTCGCCGGGAAGCCTTCACCGAAGCGTCCAGGGGTAGGAGCGGCTGAGCCAAAACATCCTGTTAAGGGTGGAGATGAAGGAGGAAAGGAGAGCCCAAAGGTACAAGAAGAATTCAAGGCAGTAGTGGAGAAGAAAGAAGAAAAGGCAAAAGATGAGAAGAAAGTTCTTCCGGAGAAGGAGGCAGGTCGGGTCGGTGCAGGTGATGAGAAGAAGGAAGAGGAGAAGAAGACGAAGGATAATAGCGATGACAAGGATAAAGAGAAAAGTGCTTCACCTGGAAGTAGAAGAGATGATCACGCAGAAGACGCAACAAAGAGTCCTGAGACGGCAAAGGAAGGCAAACCGAAGGATGATAAGGAGAAAGTTGTGAAAGGGAAGAAAGCACTAGGAGCAAAGAAGGCGGCTGTGGGTAAGAAATCGGCTGGGGAAGGCAAGACAGCAGCCGGTCAACCTAAGAAGCTGCTTTCAAAGAAACCTTCACTTGAGAAGACGCCGAAGGAAGAGAAAAAGGATGAGGATGCTCGTACAGATGGCGGGGAATCTGTGAAAGAAGAGAGTGTCAAGAAAGGAGATGAAGGAAACAAAGAGGAAGCCCCGAGCACGACGTCATCTCCTGAGACCGGTGAGACAGGAAATGAAGGCGAAGGAGGTGAAGAACTGACTAAAGCCAAGAAGGCGAAAGCAAAGAAAGGAACCAAGACAGTTGCGAAAAAAGCGGCAAAAGTCAAGGCTGCGGCAACAGCTGCTGCAGGGGGGAAGAAAAAGAAGGCCGTTCCTAATCTCCTGAAGAAGGCTTCATCCAAAGCAGATGCAGGAACCCCGAAACCTAAGGAAGAAGCTGAAGTAAGCTCAAAAAGATCATAGCATACACAGGGGAAGTTGTCTATCTCTATATAGGCCTGATACCTGTTGCCTTGTAGGGCGCTTTGACTTGTTTGTCTCCTAAAAGTAAGTTTCTTTTGCTAGAGCGGCAGAGGTGACGTAGGCGGAGGTTGCAGCAGTACGTATAGACAGATGTAGACGATGAGAAAGGCGGTACTTGTCTGTGTGTGTATCTGTATCTATAAGGATTTTCAGATCTAGAAAAGAGGGGAGAGATCACGTGTAAAGAAAGATAGGAACATACATGTACGGGAGGGTCTCTGGGACGCATCAAAGTATGTTTCCTCCTCATTAACAGATAAGCGTGGTGTTCTCCCACTTGTAGTTCCAAGAGCCTCAATAGAGAGCGAAGAAGGAAGAAGGCAGTCTTCATGTTTCTCTGCACAAGTTGGGGGTCCAGCCTATCAGGTTAGGCTTACATGAGGTCACGTTTCATAAACGAAAACCGAAGTATGAAGCGACTAAATCATGAAGGACGATCATCTCTATGTATCTTCTGTATCTCTTCTTACAAGATGTATATATGTATATGTTTGAAATATGGGCATGCATGGCACCAATGCTTTTGATTCAGGCTAAGAGCAAACAACCAGCAACGGCTGTTAAGTCAGCCCCAGGCGCAAAGGTTCCCAAACCTAAGCCGGAGGTGAAGAAGAGCGAAGGGGGAAAGCCTTCAAAAGTAGAAGAATCCACAGCGAAGACACCTTCCACCCCTCCGAAGATGGGACCGGTTCGCTTAGCAAGTGAGAAGATTCCTGAGAAACCGACAACAACAGAGAAAAAGGGAAGTGAACCGGAAGAGACTTCGAAAACGTTGGAGACGGTGACGAAACCTGAGGCGAAGAATGTCTCTTCAGATACGCAAGATGGGGCTTTCGGAAGAGGTGGAACACTGCCTCATTCAACTTCGGTAAGAAAGGAGGAAGAGTTTTTTTAGGGAGTACATAGTACAGTGAGTGTATGGCTGAAAGAAATGAGATAGAGAAAGGAGTCTATATATATAAGAAGAGAGAAGAAAGAAGGCGGGGAAGTTCTTTGTTATTCCTGCCGAGTAGCAAATGTTAACCAAAGGCATATCTTTAGAAAAGGGTGTATATCCAGCAGGCGACATAGGCATGCAGAAACACTCATGTGAATGTCCTTTCGTTTGTTTTTCCGACATATGAGAAGGTTCTACACTCTACTCTCCTTTTTCTCCGTAGAGGATTTTCTCGATCTGGCAGCACAGTAAGGCCGCATCCACCTCACTGTCGTTAGGTCAGCGAGGGTTTCTTCCTCTTTTCATGCCTCTCTTGATGCCGTGATTCGATGACGGAGAAAACCGGAGTAGTGACGTTTCTATTCATAAGAGACGTTCTTTGCATGCGGTTGCCTTTGAAGTGTCCTTTCTCACGTGTCTATTCATAAGAGACGTTTCTTGTATGCGGTTGCCTTTGAAATGTCCTTTCTCAGATTGTTGCAGTAACTCCTCCAGCAGAACATGCCGCCGCTCCTGCACTAGCAGAGAGGTTCGCTAGTTTAGGACGTGCGTCTCTTGAGAAGCGAGCTGAGTCTCGAACACTGCCGGAGAGTCATTCTTCAGTCACTCCCGAAGTAGTATCAGCTACACCCCCTCAACCTGTTCAAGAAAGCGAAGCGACCTCACAAGCGACAGGTGGAGACATTTCAAGGAAGTTGCCGTCTACTGGATCTATCTCACCTGTACCAGAGAAGCCTCCCTCTGAGCCTGAGACTGAACCTCTTCCTTCTCTCCAACAGCAGCAACAGGAGCAGCCTTCTCGGGTGCTGAGTCGTGAGCCATCTCAAGTCGTTACCAAAACTATCAGCGGCGTCTCAAGGCAGGGTACAACAGTCACTCCACCCACAGGGCAAGTAGAGGTTTCAGGCAAGGCTGATGATAGGCCTAAACAAGAAGAAAGTCAAGCGCCGTTACCATCTCGTACTTTGAGCGCGATACGCCAAGGTCCTATTACAGTCGTTGCTCCTCCATCAGGGCCAGCCTCTCCCATAGAGCCGACACGCTATCGTCAGCTTCCTTCTCTTATGGCTGTGAGCCGAACGAAAACTGGGGAAGCAGCTGGGGCACCTCAAGGTATGAACGAAGGTGGTTTTTCTTCTTTCCTCTCAGATTTCTTGGTCTTTCTTTCTGTCTGTCGCGTCGATTGTGGCTGTTTGTTCTTACTGTTCGTCACTAGGAGGTTTAGGAAAGATATTGAAGGGAGTGAGGTGTCATTCTGAGTTAGTTAACCTACCCGGCAGTCATAGTGTCTGGGTTGGTGTGATGTTCAAGGAGCGGGGGGTGTCTATGGTCTTCAGCATGAGCGTCGTGCGATCTTCTAGCAGTTCCATCGTCGCAGGTCTTCGTTTATTAGTGGACGCGACAAGTGTGTCAGTTGGTTCCAAGGCAGCCTCTCTGCAACATACCTTTCCTGTCCGGGGACGGATAGATACTCACCCGTGCATGCTGGCCTTTTTGCCGTGATGATCTACAGTGTCCCTGCGTCCGCGCGTTTACGGGGGGTCGTGAGTGTCTTTCTTTCTCCTCCGGAGTCAGCAGTGTGATGAAAGCCAAGCTAGGGCATATTGTGATAGTCAGAGGAGGAGCTGTAAACAGTGGAAAAGGGCCTCGAGAATGTGTCGGTTGGGGAAAGGTTTCTCTCTTCTCATACCCACCCGCCGGGGTCTGCTTTTCCACCTCTTCAATGTCCTTCCACGATATACTTCAGCTATCATCATTGCACTGGTGGTACGACATTCTATCCTGTCTTGTTTCCAAGTCATCTTTTTCTTTCTCTGTCTCTGTATGTATATTGTATATAGGATGTTTGTAGGTGTGTGCTTGTTCGGCTTTTTCATGTGCTTGCTTTCCCGCAGATGCATGCTGTGCAGCCTGCTGTTACCCCTGCCAGTGTTGTCAATTCCCAAGCAAAACAGAGTCGGTGTATATAACACGACGGCTGCCTCCCAAGGAGATTCTTTCGCAGAGGCTACTGACTCCTGAAGTGCAGAGGAGACTCGAAGATCATTCAGTTCTCATGTTACATAGGGGAAATGTATGGCAACCTCCGCGCCCAACTTCTGAAACTCGTATAAGGAGATATCGTCAAGAGCATCCTGGTGGAGGGTCTTTAAAGATGGCGGAGTTCTTTCGTTCATGCTGCTGTACGGAAGTGTCTTCTCAGCTTCTATATGAGCGAGCACATGAATCTCACCTTCCTCCTGGTCAGCTTCTTCCCGTGACAAGGTAAGACTTCTACAGACCAAGTGAAGATTAAAGTGTCTGTCTGTATACTTATCTGTATGTAAATATCACACGTGTCAGTGAAACACGTAGTTGCTTGTTGCGTATTCTTGCTCTCATGGCGCTCTGAACGCCCACAAGGAAGGAGTCTGGTCGGTTGTATCGTGGCCGGCCATTCTCATTCTATCTTTCTTCAAAGGGGATGGATCTGTATGGCATTGTGATATCTCCCGACGCTGAGAGACTTCAGTAATACAGAGACAACGGTACAGTGCCTACGGCTACATCATGTTTCTTAGAGTTCGTGTCATTCCATTCGCTGTCAGGGTTCCTGTTGGTCGAGGTGGGAGCAGGGTGAGCTATCTTCCTTTTCACTAGGTCGCCGTTAGATAGGTTTTCCCTTTCGTGAGGTAGTAGGAAGCGTGTGGACGTTGTTTACTGTCGTAGGTGAAAGCTACCACAGTAAAACTTTGGAGAAGGCAATCTGTATATCCCATCACCTCTTCCTTCCCATACCCTTCTGTCTCTCGTGTCTGGTCGCTTCGGCGGTTGTTGCCCGTGAATGGTTAATAGTGTTCGTTCACCGTTACAGCGAATGCATGTATATTGGAGGAATACAACGGACCTGCACCACGTCGCGTATGTACATACGTATACATACATAGAGTATATTCCCACGGTATATGTGTGTGTACACATATACCCGTGTGTATGTACTCTGTAGCTGTGCAAGGCTTTTGGCTGGACACTGTCGTGTATGTCCGCCTGTGTTTAGGACAGTGGTGTTTTCTCGGTGAACCGTTTGTTTTCTCATCTATCTTGCTACTCTTTGTCTCACCTAGAAAATGCAAAGCACTGGACACCTCCTTGCGGACATACGTCAAAGGAACAAGATTCATAGGTCTTATGTGTATCATATGCATGCGTGCATACAATTTTTATACAAACATTGACTGTATGAGAATAGAGAGTTTTGCCTTCTTTCTGTGGTGGTGTATTTCGATTTTTGTGGTCGTTGTTTCTCTTGTTTTAGGAGCGGTGACTTTAGACAGGGAGCATCGCCTCTTGCGTCGAGAACGACAACGGAGGTGAGACCCGCGGTGTCAGATACAGCATCTAAAGCGGGAAGTCTTCGGCGTGATAGTCAGGCGTCAGTGAGTGTTGCCAAGGGAGAAGCTTCAAAGAGTGACCAGGGTGAAGCTCAACCACAGCAAGGAAAGGATGTCACCCAGGCACCCCCTGGTGGTGCGGACAATCAAGAAGCAAAAGAGGACGCCAGTGCCGATACAACTGCAGCAGCTGCTGGTGGGGGTGTTGCTGATGCTGGGGCTTCTCCGCCAGATGCTACAGGAGGGGGGGGGCAGCCAACAGCCCAGTATGATACATCATCTCAATGGCAAGGATATTATGATGAGAATGGTAATTGGATCTCTTACAATACCGCAGGGTACTACGATGAGAATGGTAACTGGATTCAACAGCAGCCGCAGCAGTCACAACAACAGCAGCAACAAGACTATGGAGGTTATTATGATGAACAGGGCAACTGGATATGGACAAGTCAGCAGCAGCAACAGCAGCAGGGAGACTGGACTCAGCAAGGAGGTGAAGGAGCAGCTCAACAGGGTCAACAGGGAGGGCATCAATCAGGTGCAGCGGAAGGAACTGGATACGATTATAGTCAAGGTCAACAACAGCAGGATTATTCTCAGAATCAAGATTGGAGTGCTGCGGGAAATACATATGGACAACAAGAGGGGCAGTATTATGACCAGAATGCCTATAGTAATCAGTATCAAGGTTTTTACGGTCCATCCGGAGGCCAAACAGGAGATCAGAGTGGAGCCGCAGCAGCAGGAGGAGGATGGGATCAGAGTGGAAACTATTATGATCCGAATGCCTACTGGGGACAAAGCGGATATGATCAAACAACAGCGCCTACTCAGAGCTAGGTGTTTGAAGACAGTAGTTCATTCGTTCTCTCTTCTCTCGGCTTCCTTGTCACAGGCGGCAGGGTGGTGAATTAGTGCGCCCCGCTGCGGAGGGTGACTGTTTTTTACATACCTCTTCTCCCGTACTGGGGGAAGGGAGCCGGGGGAGCGGCAGGGAACTCACCGGTTGCTCCCGTTTGTGTCATCTTTCGCTTGTTTGTTCACAGTTTTCTTGAGTAGTCATTTGTCCTTACGCGGTTGTATCAGGGAAGCTTCCGAATCCCTTCTTTCCTCTGTTCCCCTTTATTCTTCAGTTTCCTGTTGGACCGACAAACATTCCCTGTAGCTGTCAGAGTAATGATCGTACTATGGCTGAAAGACGCCCACCGACTCAGCTCGGGGAACTCTCAGATGTCCGATTCTTGTCACCGCCCATTACGTACAGCCTACTTTTGTAGGCAGCGCGCGAATCAGCGAGAAAAATGAGGAAATCTTTAAACGGTCGTTTGCTTCCGTTTTTTTTGGGGTGGAGTTTGCTCAAAAGAGATAGAAGTAAAGGGCAAGATCTAATCAAAAGAAAGATTGTCTGAGGGAGATATCCTAGTCACTTCAGTCAGATATTGAAAACAGCGTAGATGCGACGGAGTACTCGGCACCTTCCAGAATCTTTCTTGTCTTTGCATTCACATTCACTCCACTCCCCTTTCCCGCCTCCTTTTTGAATCCTAAGAAGTACCTGGTACTGCTGTCATTTTGGGCGCAGTCCTCATGGAGGGAATGCAAGGGTAAACAGCCATGTAGGAAGAGAGTACTTGATTGTCTGTGGACGGACGTTGTCCTCCTTTTTGTCCCCTTGAATTTCTTGAAGAGCAGGTGCACCAGTCCGGATCGTTGTGGCTGATCTGGTACCCGAAGATGTAAAGGGCAGGGTTTTCTCAATCATGGTGGATATCCCTTACTCGGCGCGTAGGTTCCAAGAACGCTGGGTACGATCGTTCGTACGTGTCGCGGATTACCTTGCCGGGGAACAGTTCTCCAAACTCAGCCCAGGTGCCACGCCGCACGCTAGGCCAGCATGCCTAAGTGGATGGTAACGGCGTTGGAGGGGTATGGGGCTGTAAGACGAAGTGGTTTGTGCTCAACGTGGCATCTGATGTGTGAAAGCATGCGACTCTCTTTTTCAGAGAGCGGGACAGATTACGCTGAGGAATGAAGCGCGCTCAAGAGTCAGTGTGCAGTCGGGAGGTCTCCGTAATGATATACTTGGGGCGGCCAGGGCGTCTGCCTGGGACAGAACAAAGTACGCGGCTGTCGTGCCGCCAGAGTATCCCCTCTCTAGAAATTACTGCAGGCGTCTAGCTTCCCCTCGCCAGCCGTGAAAAAGTGTGGTCAAAGACTGATAATCAGCGTTAGTCCCCGGGGAGAATCAGGGGGGAACATGAGCGACATGCTGTCAAGTAGGCTGGTGGGTACACGGTATTACTCCGCCACCGGACTCTTATTGCCTTAAGAAGTCGAGAGGATTTGGCAGACACAAACAGCACTTGCTGAGATCGGAGTCTCCCCGTGGTAGATCCACTCGTCTCGACTCGGCAGGCGGCACTCTCCGTCCCCGGTTCTTTGTTTCAGGAAGAGCTGAGCTTTTGTCGAATTCGTAGTACCGGGCGTGGGACGGGGCTGTTAACAGTGAGAAGTAACCCGGGATTCCATTCTGCCGCAGCGCAGACAACCTCGGGGGACACGCTGCGGCTGAGAAGTACTGACTGCTCTCACACTGCCAGGGTACACGCTGTTCACAAGGGTTCCACAAGCGCATGTAAACGCGCAGCGGGCAGTAAGACGTTACTGATTCTTCTGACAGCTGTTCTAGGCAAGAACCACCGCCTTTGTGCTGTACGTACACCACTACATGCTTCTGGCCCGTATGTCAGGATAGATGGCTCGGGACCGAGAGACGTCGCTCCGCATACTCCCATATCGCTTCTTGACGTCTTCCCCGTAGGCCTATGGACAAGTAAAACTACCTCCCTCCTCCCATCGAGCCTTGGCAGCCACCAAGAATTCACACAGGCTCGTCACCGCTCGTCCCCGTCCCAAGTCTCGGCTGCTGCTCGGGCAAACGTGCACGGCCGCCGACGCATCCCTAGCGAGCACCTCACACGCTGGTCTCACAAATAGCCAGCGCCTTTCATATTTTCAAATTCACGCTTTTATTAACTGGTATCATCTTTACTCTTTTAGACATTTCCACTTTGTTTCACCTGTCGTTTTTGCCGCCCGACATGACGCGGACAACTCGAGTTCGAGTCTTTCTCGGCGTTGCCGGTGTACTGGCTCTCGCCTCCGTACGGAAAACGGCAGGCCAAGTGTCCTTTCATCAGTTGTACAAACAGGGTCAGATTCCGGCCGCCCTCCCTGAACAGCCTGTTGCGTCAGCGCACCCGGGAATCCCCGTGTCTGCCCCAGGAAAGGGACTTGAAGGTAAGCTGCTCGATATGACCATGTGTGTGGCTTCCTTCAGCACTTAAACGCGCGAATTGTGTTTCTCCGTTTCAGCTCGACCTGTCCTTTCTTGTCCCGCCGGTTTTGTGCTCAATGGCCACATGTGCCACGGGCCTCAGTACGCCGAGGGCACTCCAGTGTGTAACCGGGTAAGGCTGACAACTCAGACGTGCGCTCTTGCCTTCTCTTTACACGCCCAAGTTATGCTCTGTGTCTACAGAAGGGGGAAGCATTCCAGGATGGAATGTGTGTTTACCTCGAGCAACTGAAGCCATTCGTCAAGTGTCCTGAAGGCACCCAGGGAGATGGGAAGAAGTGCTATTTGCCGCGAATAGGTCCTACGGAGGCGTACTGCCCCCCGGACTACGAGCAATCTCCCGACGGAAAAGCATGTGTGAAGCAGAACATAACAAAACCCCAACCTGTGTGTCCCGATGGTTTTATCCTCAAGCAAGGAGCATGCTTCAGGGAGATGCGATCCCCAGGAATCCCAAGTGAGTTATCACCAGTAACAGTGCTCTCGGAGACGATGTGTGAACAGTGAAATAATCTGGTGTCATTACTCCTACCTACAGGCTGCCCTGTTGGCTATCAACTGGTCGACGATGGAAAACCGGCCTGCGTAGCACTCGATCGTGTTCCCATGGAGGCTCGGTGCAAGGACCGAGGATTCGTCCTTCAGGGGGGTAACTGCGTCCAGGAGTCAACTCGCCCACCTGTGGTGAAGTGCCCCAAGGAGTTCAAAGAGGAAAATGGAATGTGCCTCCGGCGGGCAATGACGCCGGCTCTGGCAACATGTGTACAGGGAGTGCCGGGGAAAAAGGGATGCGTGATCACAACCGAGGAGCCTCCAGTCCCCACATGCAGAAAAGACTTCGTACTTGAAGGCAACACGTGTAAACGATTCGACAGTCGACCTGCCATGTTCAACTGTCCACAAGGCCAGCGTCTGAAAGACGGGATGTGCGCGCTCGTGGAGCTATTGGAGCCAGATTTCCGCTGCCCCCCTGGGACGGTTCAGAAGGATAAGCATTGCGTTCAGGCTACCTTCGCTCCTGCTGAGGCTTCTTGCGAAAAGGGAGCCGAGTTGATTCAGAACCAGTGCGTGCGCATCGAAACTCGTCCTCCACGCCTCGAGTGTCCCAAGGGACAGTGCACAACGGTAATTTTGATTCACTGTGACGTTTCAGCGAACCTCTCTTCAACAACGAGACTGTGTGTGCTCTTCCTTGCAGGAAACGAAAGTGCCACCCGAACTAATCTGCCCGCCGGGAGCACAGCTCGAGGGAAAGCACTGCGTGATCTTTCACGTCGAGCCACTCGAGACCGTCTGCAGGAAGACAGGAATGCCGCCGGGGCCAAACGGCTGCCAGCGATTCGATGTGTCAGAACCTATGCTCACGTGCCCTCCAGATTTCAAGCTTTTCGGTGGCTCCTGTGTCCGGGAAGAGGACGGAGAATACCAACTGGTCTGCCCTCCAGGAATGGTTTTGACTGGCAAGCAAATAGCGCAGCAGCAGTGCGAAGGGGAGAGAATACTCAAGCCCGAGTACGTGTGCCCCAAGGGATTCGTCATTGGCAGTGATGGAACGTGCGTCCAAGTCGAAGTCGAGGAGCCGACCCCGACATGCCCCCCGGGGCATTTCATTTCCGGAGGAATGTGCATCCCAGCTATGCCCCCGTCACCACTGAAAAAACATCTCGCGTAGCAAATATCTGAGTCAACGTGATACTTCTCTCCCGATCGCAATGTTGAAATATCTTTCTTTGTTCCTCTTAGTGATTTCGTGAGTGATTTTCATGTTCAAAGCTCAATGCAAACGACCACATCGGTTCATCCATTTCAATGCCGTTCACGAGAGAAGAATTCTATAAGTCTGCTTTTGCCAACACCTCTAGTTCACATGTCGGCTGCCCACTAATCTCAACTACACGCTCATTCTGCCAGATGTGCAATCAACACTACCCCGGGACGTGTCTAGGCTTCCGGCCAGTCACTCGGTCCCCTTTGTCAGTCATTCTCGAGAACGCGGTGGTCATCTACACGGACTCCTCAAACCTAAGTCTATTCCTCGATACAAGTTTGTATGAAATGAATCACCGCGAGCGACCTTCCCAAAGTCCCACGCGCTCTCCCCTTCTCGCGCGCCACTCGACATACCAGGGAAACGACTCCGTCTGGAAGTGCGATTTTGAACGCAGCAACTTCCCGGAGCTCTCGGGGCACGCAATCTTCCAAGGCTCTCGCTCCGGCTCCATGCAGCCCTCACTCCGTCGTGTCAGCGGAGTTAACTTGGAGTGAGTTGTTCTCTGACGCCGTTGTTGCCTCTGTCGGCTTCAATACCTGATTCATTGACAATAGAAAGCACGTCACCTGCCATGTGACTGGGTTTGACCTCTCCGCAACGCTTCAAATCCCCCTCTTTGCCATTACCTCCTCTCTCGTTATCCGAGAAGTCTGCTCTCTTTGGATCATGGAGAGTCGATTCTGTCTTCGGATCCCCACTGCTATTTTCACCTGATTCAGGCGTCCGAGTGCCACTGGACTGTACTCGACTGCCTGGCTCATCGATCTCGGTGTCCCAGTATATGGGATGGGGTGGCTCTTGAGCGACTAGGAAAGCCATGGGGCTGGTTCCATACTTGATCCACTTATGATCTTGCACTCCACTGTGCACCCCAACCGCGTCACCCTGTTCGGGATCGCTCGTGGAAGACGCTACTTTACTCGCCACTGCAGCCTTCGCCCTGCGGAGGAATGAGAGAGGCTGGTCGGATTCAGGGAAGCAAGTGGTCGGAGACGACCTTCGTGTGACGCGGTCTACGGCCTTCTGGGCAGTACCGACTGCCGTGATGTCCTGCTGTAACTTTGCAGGTCTACCGGGTCGGCCATGCTTTCTCTCCTTCTCACCTGGGGTTGATTCGCCTGCGGGACAACGGATACCGCCGTGGTTATGCTGGCGAGACCTGTCTATCTTCTTAGCACTGCTCTCGTGCAGGCCTTGAATATTCAATGGAAGTTTTCCGACCTGGCCCTTTACTGCAGCGTCGCCCTCTCCTGCGGGCTGCTGCACAAGATCTACGTCAGTTTGGTCCTGACCGGGATCGAGGTCCGCTGGTATGCTGAAACGGCCCCATCCGGCGCAATGCGTCAACGGCTGGAGAATATCGTCTGCCACAGTTCGGTAGGGAGACGAGAAGCGGACGCGACAAAGCCGTTCCTTTTCAGCAACAGCTTGCTGCTGATTCCACCGCAATAAGAGAAGCTTTTCATACAGCGAGAGCGCGGATGAAGTCCAGCCTGTAGATGCGTCTAGTTCCCCGCCGTCCAGGCAAGTGAGCTTCGCCCACGGGCAGATACCAGATGCGAAGATTTCGTTCAAATCCTGACTGTTTCTGAGTGAGCAGTCAACGGGAGACCTGGACTCGGTATGCTGAAGGCCGCTCGCCGCAGCAGAAGCCTGGGAACGCGGCCAGGCACCACCAGGTTTCTTGTCTGGTACATCGGTCTTCATGCTGAATCGCTTCCCCCTGGAAAACTGCCAGGTAGGGCCTGCGTCTCCATGCTGCCGGGTGCTTGTATCGCACTTGTTTTCAAGGGAAGACGTAACCTGCTTTCCTAGCTCCGTCTGTTGCTTCACCACCGGCGCTGAATTCTCTGTACTAAGAGGCACAGCGGCGACACTTCTCTCTTTGTCTTCTAAAGCACCTTTCCTCACTGCTTCTTGCGTGTCCGGCTTTTCATTAGCAACAGCAGCCAAGCGACTGACACGTTGTTCGTCTTCTTCTGCACAAGGAGGTAACGCTCGCCGAGGCCAGCCGCTTCGCATATCCGTAGGATACGGTACCCAGCAATGATCTCGGGACCACGAAGCCAAGGAAACTGTCGGCATCCACGATGCAGGCGGTCCGTCACTGGGGTGATGAAGGCGACACGGAAATGCAGGACATACATTGTGTCTTCCAGGTAAGGGTTTCCTGAGCTGATCCGGCTGGCTCTGATATTCTGACTTTACCAAGGGCATATCAAGTTCAGCCCCCGGAAATATGATATTAGGGCGGCGCCACTGTGCAAAGCGAAGTCTCCAGACGCCCTCAGCAAGGGCATCAAAGTCGAGCTCAGGCTGCAGCAACTTAGCAAGTTCGAGGTGGCGAGGCAAACGAAACGGGGAGTCTTCCAAAGACGCATAAACCAAACAGAAAGGAGGGAAGTCTTTCCATTGATCTGCTGGAATTCCCGTCTTCTCATCCCATCGCTGGATTGTGCTAGAAAGAGAGGGGGTTGGCACGTTGCTGCGATCGGCACTTTGCAAGTCACTCTCTTTCCTTCCTCGAGTCGAAAGGGTAGAAACCGTTGAAGGAAGAGCTGAGGGTTCTGTCTTCATGCATGGCAACCCCTCTGCACCCGCCTTGTCAGTTCCCTGCGCACGAGTGCAGCTTGAAGCTTGTGAAGCAATATCGACAGGAATGGCTCTGGGGACCGCCCACAGGAAGTCCTCCGCCTGCCTCAACACACTTTGTCCACTACCAGGAGGAAAATGTGCATGCAGGTCATAAGGCAATCTGTAACACGGATGCCTGGTAAGTTGCTCCACGCTTACGATCCGCTGCTGGTTACCATAAGGAAAATAGAGGTGAACGTACATTACAGGCTCCCCAGGACATACACCGTCAAAACAACTCTGCTGCTGTGCCCCACCGCCCGTGCTGCTGCCGACGTGTTCGACCCTCGTGGTTGTCTCTTTCGTCTTTTTATCATTTCCTTCAGGTTCCTTTCTAATGCTAGTATCGTTGCTCGCTCTTCCCTCGCTCGGGCCTCTTTGAGTGGTACATGTGGAAGAAGAGCACGCCGACGTCATATGCCTGCGACTGGCCTTAATACCCTTACTTTCTCTTCTCTTCACAGGTGTGCCACCAACCCCCGAGGAAAACCAAGAACTGGACCGCTTACCGAGGCGCTGAGGCGTACTCTTCCCTCTACCAGAGCTGTTAGCAGTTGCGTGGGTCTGATGGCGTGATCGTATATCGCCGACACTGCATGACATATATCCGCGTTTCCTCACTCGTGAGGGGGAACCGGTACGAACACTGAAATGTGGGGACGTAAGGCTCTTACTGCTCAGACCTTTTTCAGAGGAAGGGGGCGTTAACAGGCCTTCTTTGATACATGCACGGCTTGGTGGTATTTTCCCTTTCGACTGCGCTACCCTCTCTCCCTTTTCCGCTGTTGCCTTCTCACCTTTGTCGCCTTCTGTTGTTTCTGAAGCGCCCCCCACCTCAGCTCCAGCTTCTCCGTCGTCGTTTTCGCCAACTTCGGTCTTTTTTCCTTTCTCCGGGGTTCTCACGCTTGGTTCAGTTATCCCTTCTTTCTCTCTCTTCGCTGCGTCATGTGCAGTTCCAGTGCTCACAGCCCTCTCGTCATTGTTGTTCACACGTCCCCCCAAAGCCTCGTGACAAGAACCTCGGCTGTCTTCTGTACTCCTCTCATGTGATGTGCCTCCTCCACCTCTTTCTGTATCTCTTGTCTTTCCTGCCAAGTTCATTTCCTGTTGCTCTTCTGCCGCTTCAGTTGTCGTGTTTTTCTCTTCTCCCCCAATCCTTTCTCCCTGGCCGTCCCCCGCTACGACCTCGGCGGCTTCGCCCCCCAGGCCGCGACCGACAGGTGGCTTATCACGGGCGAAGAAGACTCGATGGATGACTGCATCTCGCATCATGAACGGAGGGGGAGAGGCTTGTGAGTGAGGAATGCTGAGGAAGAGCGAAGCAGCTGCTCCAGAAAGACAGATAACCGCCCCTGGGTGCAGATCCTTTGAAACATCCAGTCGGCGGGGCCGCAACCGCCAGCGACGTGTCAGGGGACAGGCCAAGGGTACTTGAGGAGGAGAAAAGTCGGATACGTGATATGTCTGTGGAGTCTGAACAACGTAAAACAAGAGAAAAGTAAAACGAAAGCCACATCCAGTACATCTGTGCTTCACCCCAGCCCCCAAGGGGGGGCACAGAGTAGAGCCAGTAATTACGAGGACCACTCTAGTGCACCGGGTTGGAGTTGGAACAACTTGGCCGACTCGCCTTGGTGCCTGCGCTTGACTAAGGCCTCTCCTGTGCCGAGTCAGCCTCTAGTTGTGTGGAGGCAGTTACCTATCAGAGAGATATCCATTACTGATGAAGCGAAACGAGGAACTGCAAGCGAATCCCCGAGGCCAAAGTCAGAACGCCGTGGTCACACAGGGTACTAGTAACGGAGGGAGATAAAGAAAAGCACTTGGTACCTGCTGCAGTTTATAACTACATACACACCTAGAAAGGTAGACACGCACTCGCCCAGACATATCGGAATAGACTCGGTTGCTGTTCAGTCACGTTAGGAGGGTACACATATAGCAGGGCGAACGAGGTTTATCAACCAACATACGCACAGTCCGTGAACTATCAGAATCCATCCCACAAGGATCTGTTGACTTCCCAGGTTTCACTACGATTTTCTCTTTATCTTTTGTACCTTGAATCGATCGAACATCATCGGCCTGCCCTTCGATGGTCGACCTCGGGCGCCTCCTCCTCCACCAAGGGGCCGCTTGTTCATAGCACTCCGATTATGAGGACCTGTACTGCTGCTTCGGCTCGAAGGCTTGCTCTCTTCATCCTGCCGGTTCCCGGTAGTCATGTGACTGCTCTGTGTCTCAGTATTTTCAACGCATGCTTTGCTGCTGCTCCTGTTACTGTCGGAGACATGTACACCTGACTGTCCGGGAAATTCTCTTTCGACGGCGGCTATACTTTTGGGCTCTCGAAAAACATGATCCTCTGCCTCGAGGTCCTCATCAGGGATGCTGCGACGCTGTTCGGTTTGTTGTAGGAACGTCAGTTCAGGCTTCTCAGGATATCCCAGGTGAGTGTCTTCCTTAGCAACGGTAATTGCATTTGGCAGACGATTAAGAGAATCGCTCTCGGAGACGCTGGCTGCGCACCCAGGAGAAAGACGTCCTTCTGTCCTTATTGACGACTCCTCTTCACCTTGACTTGCAGCCACCTGAATACACCCTTTCGAATTTTCCTGGGTGACTGTTTTGTTTTGCGCTGCGTCGCTGCGACTGCCCATACTAGGAGCGTCATTCTCCGCACTGTCTCCTCTCCTTTTCTTTGGAGCATTCTGATCAATTCCTCTCTCGACTCGTCCTCGCTTAATAACGCCAGACGACCTCTCGCCCCTGCGACTGCTACCATTATCAACTGTACGCTGTGTTCCTACTCCGTGTATGTTAACCCTTGCGCTCTCTCCAGGATCACTTACCGGAGACGCCTTGGCAACATCTCCGTGGTTTTCCGTGCCTTCATTTTCCATCTTCAAACTCTCCGAGCAAGACCCTTCAGGCTTATAGCTATTCGTTATTTTGTCACTAGTTGGTTCCGACTTTACCATTGGTACCTTCTGACTTTGTCCGAGAGGAGGTGTCTCTTTCTCCTTTAGCGGAGTAGACAGTGTCAGTGTTTCCCCCCTACCGTCCTGATTCTCCATCAGAAGTTCGGAATGAGAAACAGAAAAGCTGTTGCCTTTTTTATCACCAAGAAGACAGCCAGCTTTCACACCTACCTCTTGCCACCCAGTGCGCGACAGGTCCGTATGCAGGACACACCGGAAGGTACCATCACCACCAGTACTCTGGATAGTTGCGTCCACCCACCAGAACGCAAAGCGGCCACGGAGTTCTACAGCCACCTGCACTTGCAGGCCTGAAAGTATATAAGGACAGGCACATAAACAACAAAAGGCACTGTAGGGAAGCAGCAGCATGAGTGCTTGACAAGAACGAATCCCCGGAGAGCACCACGAGACAAACAACAGAAGCACAGGCGACAAAGGTCACGGTCTCAGCAGGCAACAGACGATCGGACTGGCAATGCAAAGGCCTGTATACCATCGACTATGAGTGAAGTCGTTTCCGTCGATAGCAGCGCCGTAGTACACACGAAAGTACCTAGATCTGTACGTTCTTGGACGTGGAGACTGTATTCACGTTAAGTATGAATGAAGGACGAGATGCCTCCCGTACCTGGGGTGAGGGTCTCCGGCAATGGAGGCGCATCAGGCCACATGCAGTCAGCAGCAGATACAGGGAACTCTTCAAACTGCACTGCAATTTCATACCGTCCGCCTACGCTTCCAGCGCCGCTTTGAGGTTTGGTTTCACTACTTTTCGAAGTGATAGTCGACCGATCTCCTGTCCCTACATTTTTCTTTCTTTCGCTACAATTCGTCGAAGAAACAGAGGAGGTAAGACGACGGCCAGCTGGTCTAGTCTCCTGCTTGTCTCCTGTTGGTTTGACTCCTGCTTTTTTCCTCTCTCCCAACGTAACTGTATCATCCTGTGTACTTGGGGTGACTGACCGAGATGAACGCGAGGACACAGACAACGATCCTGACGAAGGAAGAGGAGAAGAAGCAACAGCTGACGATCGAAGCTTTTTGTTCACTGGTGCCATGTCGTCACTGGAATGAGATACCGGCTCATCTTCTTTCGGCTCTCGAATCATCGAATATTGTCCAGCTTCGGATGGAAGTGGCGCTGTTGTGTTGCTTCTTTTGTCGATGCTGACTTCCCTACTGCCTCCTCCTGGCGATGATTGAGGCACAGACGAAGAAGAAGCGCGGACACCTCCCGAAGCCAACGGTGCCACCCTAGGATTTTCTTGAGACGAAGACGAAGGGCATGCCAAATGAGAAGATGATGAAGCTGAAGCTTTTCCACGAGAAGGGGAGGAACAAGAGATCTTTGCACTTATGGGAACTCCTATATTACACTGTTGTAGAACCCATCTGTACATACAGAAGCAGAACAAACGCCGCAAGCGCCTTCCTACCGGAACAAACGGAGGCATGAGCGGCATATTCACCTCACCTGAAGTTTCGTCTTCTGGTGTCGCAAATTCTTCAAGAGAATGCTAGAGACGATTCTCACCGAGCTCACTAAGCGGCTAAATATGCAGATTCGCTAGAGTCCGAGAACATCCTCCCAAATCTTGCTTGATCTACGCCTGCATTCAAAACGGGTTTCAACCATCGGTTTGCGATTTTCTTTTCGCCCTCAATCAGAAATTCGTTCCGTTCCTGCGTAACTACGAGGACGCGTAGAGATACTCCCCCTGGATGTGCCTTATTATCTGTCTGTGTCCCCACCCTTTTCCATATATTTCGCTCTACCGACCTTACTATCCGCCTACGCGTTGACTGACACAGATGTGATGAATGCTCCTCAACAACATGCCGAGAGATCATCAGAGGTTCACTTGATCTTCGGGGGTGTCTAAGTAAAACCTTCCTCGTGTCTTACCTTCGGTCAATTGTCCCGCAGACAAATCGAGGCCACTCAACATCTTCGAAGCCATAGACTGTCTGCCAAGGCACCCTGCCTACGTAGGCTCTTGTCACTCTCCTGTCACGGTCAGCTGTCTTTGGTGCGGCTGTCTTATTCCCGTCTGCTTGTTCCCCTGGGGGGGATGATGGGCCCGAACTTCTACCTCTACACTTATGCAGATCGTGAGTCTTTACTTCATCCTGTTTGTTTCTCTCGTCTGATAAGGCCAGTGAGCCTCCTGCATTCGTAAGTCTCCTGACCCCGCTTGAAGGGTACGCAGTCGCTAAATTCTGTCGCCCTCCAGCCGTGGCTGTAGACAGCATCGATGGTGCTGATGAAGTCTTATTTCCCCCGGTCGACATAGACCCCTGTCCTCCCCCTTCCGTAGCTCTAGACTGGCCGTGAAAATCCAGACTTTGGTTAGTGGTGTGATGCCGGTGTAGAGACGCGAGCCCAGTTCCCACCTTTGACTTCTTTCCATCAAAGCCCGGTCTAGATTGCTGTGGAATACGGTCATGACGTCTACTGTTCTCCGATACTTCCTTCAGCGTCGATATCACTAGCCCTCCACCCTTGATGTCTCCTCCGGCCCCTGGGAGTCCACCCCCGTTATTCTTTCTCTCTCCGAGCCCTCCACTTCCCCCGGGTTGTTTGCTTGAGCTGCTGATCGGTTTGGAAGGTTTAGATGTCTGTTGAAAGACAGAACTCTGTTGAGTCATCCCGCCTCCGCCTCCTCCAGTGGATTTCTGTGTGCTGCTCTTTTTGTGTGACTGCAATTGTACAGAAATTTTCTCAGATGACGAAAGGTTCTTCTTTTCAAGCTGCTTCAGAAACTGGTAACTCATCCATGCCACGTGAAACCCTGCTGAAGTCAGATCTCCTACACGGGAGTCTCCCCCTAGCAAAGAGCCCAAGAAGCGCTGTAAGTCTTTAAGTGACATGTCTGCAGGATTCCAGTTAGCCAAGGCAGGGGGTGTCCATGTAGCCGATGGCATACCCTCTACAACCAAAAGTTCCTCTGCGTTCGCTGCAAAGGCAGCCGCACTCCGAGACGTGAAAGACGGTTTCTTCTTTTTGTCTACACAGCTTGGACAAGTAAGATCTTTGGAGCAGTAACAATCCACAATGCGAGGGGAAAGAAGATCCGTAACTCCCAGGCGAGGACCGCTTTCTCCATCTGTATGAAAGAGAGGATGTCTTTGGGGATTTCGAACCCTCCCTCCACTTTCAAGGCTTGCAGAGCGACCCATTGCCCCCAGTGACCCAGGTCCTGGGTCAAGACGGTTCCCGGCCTTTGCTGGCATACAGCAGGGCTGGACAGCATGAGAGTCTTTGATGGAGAGTGAAAAGGATGAGGACGATAAAAGGCTATTCTTTGGTCCACTTGACAGACTAACGGACTGAAATTCTGCACATGACAGAGGAAGACTGGAAGACCCCGCGTAACCGCGAGGTGAGCATTTCTGCAAGTGACTACGTGTACCACCACCGTTTGAAAGAGGGACACAGACCCCCGTAGAAAGATTAGCCGGACTACTGCCTGCATCCCCGGAGTTTCTTTTTCTGCTCAAGAGATGATGTTGATTGACTCCGGTGTTCCCCTGTTCATCGACAGAAACACCGTATAATCTGTGTTCAGGTTCACTAGACATGAGTGAAACTGGAAATGAAGATGAGACAAATATAGGAGTAGAGAGAGGACTAAGTCGAGAAGGATCTGACTGATCTTCTCCTCGCCGTTTCGTGACAGGCCGGCCTCGTCTTCTTTTCTGATGACCTGGGTGATGATGAATCTCGGGTGTCACGAGACTCTCAGGGCTATCGGAAAGATCTTCTTCTACCCCCCAGATCTTCTCTGACGAAGACAGACGAGATGGTGGATAGCAGACACGTCCGCGCGCAGCAGAAGACGGACTAAGAAAAGAAGGTGCACCGCCCCTAGGTTTTGATCGAGGGTCACGTAACCATTCAGGAGGAGGTATTTCTTGGCTCAACTGCTCTTGCAGGTGCTGACGCCACCGAGACGGAGGAGAAAGGGAATACCTTGCAGGAGGTAGTTCATCATCCTCTCCAGTATTCGTATCAGAAGTAGTTGACAAAGGAAAATGTCCACCCCCCGATGAATACTCACAGAACGGAGGAGAAGAATGGCGACGGCAAGAGGCGAGCGTAACACCATCTGTTACCTCTCTAGGACTTTTTGACACAGGTTGTCTGAATGGAACAAAACAACCGGATACACAAGGAAACACTAGGTCTCCTCGCTCGTCATGAACCTTTGGCGTGGGGTAGAATGATGGTGTACGCCCGGTACGCTCCTCATTCCCGTTTTCTTCTCGTGTAAACCTCTCTCTTGCCCGGTCACAATCTGAGACGTCGTAGCTACAGCAGACATCAGTTCCCCAACCCTCGCCTTGGTTAGCGCGTCGGAAAACCGTGGTACCCGCATCGGAGGCCGTTTCAGCGAAGGAAACCGTAGCAGATGGACAAGGACGGAAGGAGTCTCCAGGACGTTCTCTGTGCGTTGGACCGCCGTGTACTCCAGGGTGGTGTCTTTTTCTTGATGGCGGCGGCCAGCAGAGCTTCCACCAGTCTAGCGACTGAGATGGCAGTGCATCAGCTGCAGCAGACACAGCTACCCGAGATGAGCGACGTTTGGCATGACAGGTGGACCACAACGAAGACTGAGCATGAGCGCTTCTGTTTGAACTGCATTCGCCTACTATGCTGCTTGCGTGAGACGCCTTTAGTAGAATCATGCTCTCTCCCTCTTGTACAGGAACACAGGACGTGAAAGGACTCGCTTGACTATGTTCTTTAGCCTGGACTGAGTCAGATGTCTTTCTCACATCAGTCACCCCAGTAGTAGAATCTACAGAAGTAGGTGTAAAATCGTCTTCTTTTTCCTGACTCAACCTCCTTGACGAAAGGACAGGGCCCATTGTATCCGAGTCAGAAGCAAGCAGAGAAGAACAATCCGTGGAACCCAAGGAAGGTTCAGCGACAACAGCGGAATCGACACCATGGCCAGAGCTACCGGCAGCTAGGGAAACGGGGACTGTATGTGCACCTTCCACTTGTGGCTGTTTCAAGGAAGGCGATGGTGAAATTTCCCGGGGGCTGATGAGGCTGTTCGGATCCTGGGCAACAGGGGGCCCGCAGTTGTCGCCGTAGGCAACTGAGCGCTTCTTCGATGTATTCGCGTCTACTGATCGAAGAACGTGGTTCACATTCTCCAGCCCTTCGTCTGTGATCTCCAAGTATGTTGTCTCTTCCTCTGTCCCCACTGGTACCTTCAAATCCTCATACCCTACACCGCGGAGACACGCCGCCTCATCGTTACCTCTGACAGCGCCTGCAACAATCTCCTCGTCATCACTATTGAGTAAAGACTGGAAACTATCTAATTCCTGCTTCCCTGATTCCTCTTCACTTGCTTGACGAGAAGCGTGCTCAGCTTCACCCCCTTGAAGATCGTGTTCTCTCTCTTCTTTCTGTTGGACGCCGCTGTCAGACGCTGGCTGACTGAAACCGCTGCTGTCAACCGGGGGCACAGACTGTAGGATCTCTTCTGTGGCAGGCGCCTTATCCTCTTCGCCGTCATCTTCGGCAAACCCCACCGACTCCCTGGTTGATGAAAGTACAATGCTGGAAGCCTGTATATCTGCATGCCCATTCATCCCTGAACTAGCGGATTCCGGAGAATCGTTAGAAACTAGATCGACGCTTGCTTCTTTTGCGCAGTGGAAAGGACTCTTCGAGGGGGAAGAGGAGATCTGGAGTGTCATCTTGAAAGACATAGTAGATGAGGACTCGTCACGGAGTTTTCCTGTCTGTGTTTAGCCCCGGGACCGCATTTTCATTTTGCAGAATAGGACTGTGTCGAGATTCTAGCAGGAGGAAAGGCGCTGTAAAGGAACAATGCTGAAGGGGGAAACGCTTGCTCGAGAGTTATAAAGTTAAAGGTGGGAAAGCCTGGCACGTCCATCCTAGGATGTAACGGACCCATTTCAGCAATCCAAAGCACATGTGTGATGCGACTGAACGGAAACTCCTCTACTCACAGGAGCAAGCCAACACGTATTCGCCAACTTCGCCCAACTAAAGGTGGATTACCTTCTCCAGAAAGTAATTCCCGTCCAGGCCTTTATCGTCGCAGATCTTCGTTAGTGAGAGTGATACGCAGGCTCGTCGGGCGCAAGACCGTTTCGGGTGAACTGCGCGAACGAATGCAGCTCAGGCTTTTGACTCCGAAGGCAAAGAGATGCTTCAACCCCGAAGCTGCTAACCGCAGAAGTGGCTGCGCAGTAGCAGGAAAATGCCCGAACGCCCTTTCTCATCTGACTAAGGGTATGTCCTTTGCGTCTCTACCTCAAGAGTCCCATGAAAACGGTCCCGTAGATTCCGAAGTCTGTACTGGGCCCGGAGACTGCTACGCATATATACCTATCGTCACGGTTCACATCAGGCACCGCCGCAGACATCCTGCGTGCAAATTCGTTGTACATCGGCTTGACGAAAGATATCGCTCGGACAGGAGAAGGAAAGGTTCCTCAGACTTCCCCTTCATGCCCGCAACTGTATTCTACAGCAGTAGTGTAGGAAAAAAACATTCGTGCGGAAAGATGAATTCAACATCTACACGGAGACTCCGCACCTAATAAGGGGTGTCCGATTCCACGTTGGAGATCCACTCGGAGAATTGAGAAGTCTGCCCCGCAGGCAGGCCGTGAGCGAGTTACTCCCTAAGAGGAGTGGTCACAGCGTACTGCCTCGCAAAGAAGATACGCGAAGGGTGCTAGCAAAAGGCCAGAATGCCACGCAAGGATCTCCGGACCAAAATCAGATGACGTTTGGTTTCACGCTGTTTCCGGGAGTAGGTTCTCAAACTGCCTAACGTGTAGGCTCCCTTCCGCAGCACAGAAAAAGGGCGTCGCTGTAAACGTTCGGGCTGTGCAAGAAGGCGTGTTTTGAAAAATACTGGGGAAGCCCAGCAAGCCAAATCATGAAGAGGACGAAACGTCAGCAGCTGCGAGGGACTACATGACTACCGTTGCGTAGAGGAAAAACACAGCGCCCGACGAAGAACAGGACGGCACAACAGGGGGCCCCCAGTGGGGGGAGCGTGAACCCACACGCCTTGAAACAGCAGCCCCCGGCAACGGTGAACAAGAGAGGAACAAAGGCTATTGCGCACCAAACTCCTTCATCCCTTGGCAAACCCACCAGTTTTAGGGTGGAGGCGGGGATCGTGAGCACCGCTGTGGAATTCCTCGCTGCGTGTAGGTCTCAGTCACAAATGCAAATGGTCATCCCGGAGGAGAGGTCATCGGTGATGGGTTACAGCGGCGAAATGCACCGAGAAAAGAACCGTCTACACTCTGTGTACTACAGCCGGTAAAACAGAAGTCACCAGATTCCGGCCAGCCTGTTACCAATGTAGAAAACGTGAGTGATGGCCAACTACTTCAAATGCGAGGCAGGAGTACTCGGCCGCCGCCGCTGTCAGGACTGAAGGGAACTATGGAAGGCATAGCCAGTCTGGACTGGCAGCAGCGGGAAGCACCGGAGAACCGTACCGCTCTTTCATGGCAGATCTTGGGAAAATGCCTGACTCATGAGACCACAAGAAGGGCGCCACAGTACCGAGAGCCCGGAAGACGGGCATCTGTACGCCATAGGATGTGCGGACATGAGACAATACTTCTTGACGCTCCTACGGACTTGCAGGCCTACGCACAGCCGTCAGCGCAGAAGCTACGGCGCAAAAACAGTACACGTGAGGAGTACGGGCATCACATGAGCTTTGTACGGATGGCCCGATGCGGTCTGGGATGTGCAAAGTCGGGCGACCAGCGGTGATGACCGGCAGAAGAGAGGCCACATGCACTCACGAGAGAGAAGCAAAACAAAATGTCTACGAGATAATCAGAAAGGCGCAAAATAATGGGAATCGCAAAACGTTGGCACCCCGGCTGATAGACACGTAACTGTCTGAGGAAAAAGAAACTCCAGCGATGGAGTTGATGTTTACACAGGGGGGCCTAGTACAGACGGCAGATGGGCGGAGTGACGGGATAAACCTTTTTTACTGTTCCGGCATCCGTCTGACTGAAGAGAGCAATTTTTTATAGCTGGAGGGCCGCACAGCGGGTCAAAGGGGCGAGCGTTGCGTTCACAGCGCTTCTCCTGCGTCGCACACTCCCGAGAAGACCTATAGGAAGTGAGAGCGCAGAGTGGTACCGGGGCCCTATTGCTGGCAAGTACCGCAGGCGCGCCCCTGCACTGCAAGCGTCCACCCTACTTGCCGCCTTTTGTACATGCCCCCGTCTCACAAGCGGTGCCTTTACGGGTTGTGCTGGTAAAACTCGGGCAACAGGCAGTGTGTGCCTCTGTACAGAGCCACATGAAGAAAAGCGTAGTGCGTTGCCCAGACCCCCAGCTTAGCCGCATCAAGTGCGTTTCGCTCCGTCTGAACGTTGATGCGTCGGGTTTTGTATATTATGCTAAAGATATGTTTGGAGATACTTGAAACCTCTTACGCGTGACAGGTGCTCCCCTGCTATCCTGCCAGTGTGAGTTCTTAACCACGCATTGGCAACTCGTGCGGAACACCGGCTCCCTGCAACCGTTCCCCCGGCTGGAGACAATTACAGCTCTAGTCAGTCGATCAACAAATCCGTGACCCCCCCTATTCGTAAGAGTCTCCCGCTAGTCCGCCCGACGAAGAAAGCAGTCGTCACTCGCTCTCCCAGGCGTTGTCTTACTTGCAAGGAGGCTGAACGTGCTGTAGACTTCAACGAGGAATGCGATGTAAAACTCAGAGCGCTGCTAGTTACCAAGGTACTAGGTATGCTGCGGGATCATCAGCCGTAAATTCATGTGGTCCGTAGCGCAGCAGCGCTCCTACTGAAGGGCACTGTCTATGTTCAGCTCAGCACAAGAGCTGCGCGCTGATTTGCGTCGGGCAGCGCGCAGGCTGGCTGAGGGAGAAGCCGTTGCGACGGAAGAGTCAGAAGACGAGCAAACTTACGACAACCCCCACAGATGAAAACGTCTTCCGGTGCCTCGGGACCCCGCCACGTGCTCCATCGGAGCTGGTCCTACTTGTAAGGTGGGACAGAGTCCCCCCCCTTTTCCGCTGTCTACCTTTTTGACAACGGTTCGAGTTCGGGCGGGTGTAGAAGTGAGGCCCGCTTCACGTGTACTCTTCGGCTGTGCACTCGCCAGTTGTGACAGCGCACTTCCATCCAAGCAGACCGCGGCTAGGCACCCTTGGGAGGAAACTAGACGAGCCACAATACTAACCGTAGCGCCAGCACGGTTTTTTTCATCATGCTAGTGACTTCGGTCGACGGACCACTTTAGCCCAGACGGCGCTTTCAGAAAAGGTACGCGTCTCAATCAGTCATTGCACGGGTCCGGATGGCACCACGATACGGTCTATAGTACCCTGCTGAGGGCGGGATCATGCGGGCTGCTGCAAAGCACGGCCGCTGTCACGTAACCAAAGCATGAATTTTCCTCGGTGACCGTCGCTCGTCCCTCTAAACCACAAGAGAAACTACGAAACTTCATGGAAAAGCCTAGGACACCCTCGCCAAACCCTTGTTGAGACTTGTTGAGCAGGACCCGCGCTGTACGACAGACTGACGTTTGGTCGCCATGTTTTGTTTCGGCCTATGAGACACGGCAGGGTGCAGCAGCGCTCGTAGAGTCCTCGACACCACAGCCAACGGGGACCGAGGAGACTCCCCTCTTTGCTGCTTTGTCAGACAAGTCGCTCAAGGAAAAACTCTGACAGGAGAGCATCTGAACAAGTTTGCACACCGAGAAAAGTCTACGAGAGAGCTTTTCGTTCCTGTGTTTTTTGGACGGACCGCAGCTGCCTGCTCAGAACCGTCCAGTATTTCGGACACAAGATACACTGGCGCTCGCTCCAATTGGCAGAACTATCAAGCAGAACGATTTTGCCTGATGATCACCACACAACTCACCATCAGAACCGGACTCACCTGGCCAGGCGATATGCAGCAGCTGTTGCTTCTCTGGCTTCTTCACATAGACACCTACTGAACGAGCGGCCAAGAACCAACGTTCGTCTGAAGCGCACTAGCTCCTGGTGTACACCTAGAAACTACATTGCCACCAGCATGACACTGGCTGCCCGGTTCTCTCTTAGAGAGAGATGGAAAAGAACTCGAGCTGGGCTTCCTTTACACAGCAGTCTGAGGAGAGAGACGTCATGCACCCGCATCCCCATGTTTAGCCTAGTACGACTGCCAACACGAGCTCAACAGGGATCTGCCGAAGAGACGCTAGGTACGGACACAAAGATGCTGGCCGACAAGTTTTCAGCTACGTGTAATTCGGTGAACTCCACAGCATGGTACGGGCCAACCGTGGCGGAGTAAAGAAACATACTGCTTCCACACGACGGTCCTTACCTCGGCGCAGAAAAGCTGGAGTCCTTCTTTGCCGTATTCTTCGTCACTTTTTCTCTGCCCACCGTTATCATTCCCACTAAGGAAACGGTTCCAAGCATCTGAGGGGAGTGACGGCTCTGCCTCCCGCTCACTGTCACTACTCGAGAAAAACTCCTCTCCTGTTGTCCTCGAACCCGGTGTGTTTCTTTCTGGGTCATCCCTTAAGGCAACACCTCGTCCAAAGACTTCAGCCAGCGGGATGCTCGGAGAGCAGGGATTGGAGAGGAACTCAGAATTAGACATGAAAACTGAAGTCAGGGGAGAGGTAGTAGAAACAGCCGAAGGCGGAAAGGATGCCGAAGAGGAAGAGCTGCAGACATCGATATGTCTAGAGCGTCTCAGCGAGATTTTCTCGAAGAAAAGTAAGCACGGTAAAAGCTTACCGCCGACGCACATCTCCAGCACCGTTTTCCACGTCAAAGCCCGTTTAACGCGTGAATCATCGAACAGGACCCACTTCGCCGACGCCCAGTGGTAAAAAAAGCAAACGTAATGCTGACCGTAGAAGCAGACCATACCTCTGAAAACAGCAACGAAGTCCTTGGCATGCCGTCACGTACTTCGGAACAGGGAGGCGTCCCGCGCCTTACTGTGTGTCGGCGACTCGTAGTAAAAAACACGACAATGCCCTAGGACGAGTGCAAGCGACCGCGATCGTCGAGCGATCCGAACGCGTTGGCTGCGTAACAAATCTCCTAGTGCGTTATACAAGAATAGCGCGTTGGTACTGAGCAGAAGTAGTTTCCAGCGGTTGACGTGTCGCTTCACTTCCACTCCCTCAGGCACTTCCGTGCGTGTGCCCATGGAGATCCGACAGACTGAAGATAGACACACTAGTCTGGATCCAGCGGGATCATGGAGCTCACCGGGTGACGGTGACGGTCGTCGAAATGATCGCAAGGAAGTAGTAGAGACAAAGTGAAACACCCACCTGAAAACATGCTTCCCGGCGACGTCAGCTGAGAAAGCCTCAACTTCCCTCGCGGCAGCGGCGCGGAAGGGTCTCCGTCCACTGGGGTCGCGTCTCGTTTGGGCTGAAGAGGCAGTCTCACCGCCGACGTTGTGTGCGAGAACCGGGGAACTTCCAGGCCTTCTCGGCGAATCCATTTCGGAGAAAATCTTGTACAATACAAAGTCGACAAAAAGACTTACACTAATGTTCGTCCGCTTAGTTCTCCAGAATAGGCGCGCTTCCCTTACACAAGGAAGCCACGCGCTCGCCTGTGCCCCGGCTGCATGCGATACACCAGCGAAGGTATTCCAAACACCGGGAGATATAGGCAGAAAGGCCTAAGACATAATATACGGGCTAATCCTTTCTATGGACCCCGGAGAGTGCTCGACGGAAAACCCTGAACAGACGCTGATGCTCTCCGTCGCTACAGTCGGTCAATGTGCTTACACTTCCGAGGCATCGGACAGAAGCTAACTGTTTGCGTGACTCCAGCACGTCTTCATTCCGAGTCAAACCATTCGCACATGAGCAAGGGAGCCTATACAAAGAAAAACCCTCCCGGCCCAAATTGCTAGTTATTTTTTAGCCCCTCAGGTACACTGTTTCCTGTGCACCAACATACATTCAGGTCCTTTGGGCGTCGTGAACTGTATACTCTGGTTCTACCTAGCGCGGGTGTTACACCCCACACTCTGGCTAGGCATGCTACCAGAGGTCTTCCCCGGGAGTCAGTTTATGACCTTAAGCCGTGGGTTGTGTAGCTACTGTAACGAGTTCACGTTCTGAGTCTCCATTACAGAGAGACTCAGAACGTGAACTCGCTCCTCGGACTGCCACGACTGTCTGCAGTGTTCTTGGCGCCTGCGTGAAAATACGTCCATATCCTCGGCCCCAAGCTACAAGATTATATCGGCTAACCTGCAGGGCATGTCACTGTCCTCCCGTCACCAGAAAGACAACGTACCGCTGGCACATCAAGGACAGGCTCCAAGCCTTGTAACAGAAGAAGTACACGCTCCCGGAGTTCGTCTTGAGTCTTCACTCCTTTGATTGGGGAACTTCGAGGGGTAGCAGCCCGGCATGAACTTTCTCCAGACGCTGAGCTGCTGGCCGGCAGTTGAGCAAAGTCCGGAGGCCACACCAGACTACACACAAAGATGGTGGGTGCGTGCATACAGTGGCGGTCGAGTGTGACGGTCTGTGACCCTCGACATTGTCTGAAAACAGATTCCGCAACAACGGTGGACAGCCTCCGAGTACACCCAACAAACACAGAGGTCGGATCGCAGTCTTTAAACAAGACACTCGCGATCATATCCGACGCCTTACTTGTGTGCGACACAATGAGGCAGGGTGGCGTTGTCACACGCCCTCAGAATTCGTTCTCACGAGCCCCCAAAAAGAACGGACGCACCGTCTGACAGCGCAAGGGGTACTTAGGTTTCAGGTACCGTTGAAAGGGAAGCACTTCAATCCGAGTTTTGTCACAGAAGACAGGGCGAAAAGATACAAGTGAGGGACACCACCATCTGACGTATAGCCCCCAGCTATACGGATGTCCGCTGACCAGACTACAGGCAGATGTGTACGGCCACCGCATCTGACATCGACCGCCTGAGAACAGAAAATCAGCACTATCTGTATACAGGCCTACAGACAGTCCTTGCTATCACGCCACTATCCGCCGGCCCACAGACACCCATTGTCAAGTGACACTCCTCGCCACTCCAGCTTCACTCCACTCCTTAGCCTACTAGCAAAGCCCCAGGAGTTCAGCCCCAGCCTGCCCGACCCGTGGCCCAGAACCAACATTACTGGACGTAGTGGGTTGGCGGCACTTCAGCCTTTTCACTCAGCATCCTTCTGTTATGGGTGGTTGTGAGAGGGCGTGCCCTGAATGTTCTCCACGAATCCACACAGTGCAGAATATGTCCCGAAAACTGAACGATATGAACACGGCCTGAAAGCACGTGCTGGAATGCCCCCAACATCACGATGGGATGGCACTCTACCTGCCGTCTGGACTACATTACGATCAGGGTACGTGTTCTTATTACCCGCAGTCTCCTCTCTGCTTTCGAGTCGAAAGAGCATCCCACGGATTTCCGTCAGCAAGAGAACCGCCTTTGTCTCCTGTTTCACCGCCCCCTATACCTTTGCGGAAAGCTGCTCCTTTCTGCTTTGCCCTGGAGCCACGAGGAGCAAGTCTGATCGCCTTCGTTAGCTGAAATAATTGCTGGAACTTCTGCAAGTCTGCTTCTAGACTCAGAGAGCCCCCTGAGTCCACGTTGCCCCACGAGTCATCCCGGCTGTCTTCTGTCTGGGCATGAGTACCGAAGATGAAATCATACGCTGTAGAATTCTGTTTTTGCATCGGCGCTCCTTTGTCAGTCGAGCTGCGATGCATGAGGGTGAAGCTTGGTAAGTCGGTTCCGACGGGCTGATGCAAAGGAGATATAGCCATCGCTTCACGGCTTACCAAGCTTGCGTCGGAAAGAAACAAGGCGCGGAGGCAACCGCCGATTGTCCCATTTTGCCTGCAGGCACTGGGTGAACTTTCGTAAGTCTTAGCTGCCGCTGAATGCACTTCCTGCTTGACGGGGATGGTGTTTCTCTCTGATGCATATGAAGGGAAAGGCCCGCTGGGTGACGCGCGCTGCTTGCCGACAAAAGCGTGTTGTCTCGGAGAGAGTGTTGAGAAGTCAAGGTTCACACACGCAGAGCTTCCCGATGTGCGGTTAACGGAACTAGGAAAGGCATTCGACATAGAATCAGATATCAATTTTCGGGAAGCGGTTCCTGTCTGGCGACAAGAATTGCCGGGTTTTTCATTTTTCAGCTGAAAACGCGGCGACCGAGGGGCAGAAAGCAGAGGAGGAGAAGAGGCTGGAGCAGAACACACAGATGCAACAGCCGGTGCAGGGGTTCCAAGAAGCGGCAGGAGCTCTGCTGCGTATACGCGATGTACATACATCTGCTGGAGGAGGGGTTCACCGGTCGCCCCACAGGATGTACAACGGGGCAGAAAGAGAAGGTGAAGAGCAAAAAGGGCGTGTGAAAGACACGGAGGATTGCAGGGAATGTCTCGGAAAAAGGCGAGGAAGTCCAACGGGTTCGAGAGATCTTCGGGTGGCCGATGTCGGGGAGACGGAAACGGTGCGCCGCTCACAGGAACTAGCGGTGCCAAAGAGGCAGATGGGAGCGGACCGTTGAGCTACATACACGTGAGACACACGGCAGCATCCCGCCCCCAAACTGGTAGCTACCCGCCTCGATAATATTCTAGGTGCCAAAGCTCGGTGGATTGGATCCAGCAGCAACGGAAAAAAACTGCATGTTGTGTTCTTGGGTATCTGCAATCCATGCAGACAGCTACACAGTATACAAGTCTCACACACCACGACTAGACATGACAGTATATCGGTGCACACCACTGCACGGCTGACAATTCTAGGAGTCGCATGCCAGGAAGATGCAGTCACGGTCGATGTGCAAATACACAGGTAGGCGGACTGCAAGCGTATCGAACGCGTCAAGGCCGACGTATAAATATCTCTTTCACGGCCATATAAAAACTTACTCCTTGATGCCACGCATGCAACGCGTCTAAGACACCGACCAGGGTCTCGTCCGCGTCCTCCATGTCCCCCGGCATGAATCTGGTGCTCGCCCAGCACGAGGCCAAGGATGCCCGGACAGCGGCAGCGGGGAGAACTTCACAGCTTCCGAACTGGTAGTTAGCAAAAAGATTCTTTACCGCACAGAAAACACAGCTAGCAGCCAAAGGCAGATGCGCAGACATATTTTCACCAGTTGAGCCCGGAGAGTTTTCACGGACGCCAGACAGGCAGCATGTGGCCACCGACTGGTCGTCGTCCGAGCGCCTGCCAACAGGAAGATCCTTTTCACACTTCTCTTGCGTGGCCGCTCTGGCGGGTCCCGCTGACAATGCTTGTAGAGTAAGCGGCTCAGCAGCTGCGCGACAGTCGGATTCACTGACAGAAGAGCCCACCTTGGGCTGCGATGGTGCAGGCAGACGACAAGCCGATTGCAGAACGGCTACATTCCGAGATGGATCTGCAGGGGCGCCGCTGGAAGGCGTATGACTCATAGGAATGCCAGCAGGAGTGACAAGCGACGTCGGTTGGATCTGAGCTGCCGAGATAAAAGCCGTCGTAGGATGTCTGTGCTCTTGAGCATGCTGACACAGGACTCTGAACGATCGGAGGTTCCAGAATGCTTGCAGGACAACATTCAAGAAGCAGTTGTTCTCCCCTTTCCTGTTTTCAAGACCGCGGAGCCTCAAGGAGCTTCCGGGTTCAGAAGAATCACGAAGCGGGTGGGCTGGAAGTCTGTCCATTGTACCGACTACAGAAGACAGCTTGCTCGCCCAGGAGTTCTGACAGGCAAGATCGCCGGCGACAGGGCACGCAGCCACCGACGGCGGAAAACGAGTGGTGGACGCGACAGACACACAGGAAAAAGCAGGTACATGGGATGACGACGGTACGCGAGCGGGAGACGGCTGAGACGCCGAAGGTGAATGAGCAACGCGCCAAGAAGGGGAACCTACTGGGGGTCGGGATGGAGGCGAAGACTGCGCGGACGTCGACGAAGTGGAAAGAGACGCCTGTAGTCTCTGAAATGGAGAGACGTTGCTACGTAGATTTGAGCACGTTGGACTGCGAAAGGGCAACGGTGCAGCCCGGGGAAAAGAGGTGAAATTGTCCCTTCTAACTGAAATCGGTCTACGGGAGAGCCACGAACCACCAGCTGACGCGGAAGATACTGTAGAAGCGTGAACTGAGGCAGGCAGGGAAACAAATCCGCCGTACGCTTCGAGACGAGAGAAGACTCCGTGGCCCTCACTCGGCGTTGGCGGCCTGGCAGAAGAGAAGGAGACTGGACTTTGGGACTGACAGTACGACGTAGTTATGCCTGACACTGGAGTCTGAGGTGCCGCCCCGCATGACCCATGAGGAAAAGGAGAGGAGGGGGGAGTACTAGCGCTCCCTCCTTCAGCTTGTCCAGATGTGCCCCTGAAAGCTGAATTTGGTCGGTTGGACTCTGAAGTAGTAACCGGCGAAGGGGAGTCCGACGCACACGTGGCTCGAGATGGTGAAGGGCCGGCTAGGGCAGTGCGCGAGCATCGCGGTGTTTTGGCGAGTTTCGGTGGACGCTCGGAGTCCATAATGGAAGACGAGCGACACTGAGGCGCCTACAGCTCCGCCTGGCGTGCATTCCCTCAGGATCAACAGACACGCCAGGTCGCGACATGCAGCGTAAGAGAAAACCCTTGACGGCAGCCAGCGGTTACACGCCCGGACGCGCTCACATCGCTCTGGTGGTCCCTACCGAAGAGGGAGCGCCGACTAGGAAGGAGGGGAGACAAGCTCCCACGACGAAAAGACATAACCATCTTTCACGTTGAGCACGTTGTGAACGCGAGATGGGTGCATGTGGTACAGGGCCGAATACGACGAAAAGTGAATAGCTGCGAAACTCCAGGGGACTGTGCACAGCGTCGCCTCGCGAGCTGTTCGTGGTTCACTCACGGAGGATCAGTCCCATTCGGCCAACACTCCAGCAAGCGGCGTGCCTCGGAATAGAAAGACACACAACGCGGATTGTGATTTTGTGCTTTCAGGTTCAAGCGGGCGTACGGCTCTTTTTGCGCCGCATGCACACGCGCCAAACACGATGTCGGAGAAAAAGGCACTCATTCAGTCACGAGTTTCTTCGGTTTCTCCACAACAGGCGCGAAGACGACGCAGATTCGTATAAAGGGTCAAGCGGATTCTCCAAAGGGCTGAGACGTTTACGGCCCCTCTATGGCATGGCACCCACTAACCTCTACCCTATGGGCGGCCACACAGGCGTGGCCGGGTCTGAACTGTGTTGTAGGTGAACGCATATGCTTGCATACAGCTAGGCTTGCTTCACGTATACTGTAAAGGCACGCACGGTCAGGGAAAAAAGAGGTGATTCCGCCAGTAACCCTATAAAAAAAACCCACTGCGCTGGGCTGCGTGCCCGATCCGCTTTGCGCAGCTGCTCGCTTGCACGGTCTCGCGCTATCACGAAGACGCGCGATTGAAGTTGTAGGGCGGCGAGGTGCAGTACGTTCGATGATGAAAAGTCGTCTACACAGCGATCGAGCGGAACGGCAGTAAGGGAGCTGAGCTGAAAGAATCTCTTCCCGGGCCACGCCTTGGTGCTCGGCCGCCGTTGGCATGGAGATATCTGCGTAATGTACCGACTCTGTTTCCTCCTACTACTACTACTGCATCTCCAACGGTTAATCGGCCGGCAAGTGCCGTATGTAGGTAGTCTGCTTCAGCAGACTAGTGCCACCTGCACCCCGTCAAGAGTCGTGTGTGCCCAACCGTGTCTACCGACGAGGCGCATAACTGTTATACTTTTCTGTTGTAGTCCTCTTAGTGTGCAGCTGTTGGTAGCTGCCGTCCTCGTCCCTCACGGGCGTACGCCACTACAGGGCGAGATTCTTGTGCGGCTGCTCGTCCTGCAGGAAACGTTCCAGCAAGCGACGTCGAAGCGCAAGGCGGTAGCCAGCATCTGTTCTCACACGCCGTGTGAAAAATAGTGACGCGAACGTGCCGCCAGGCAGCGCTCACGTCATCAGCGAACAAACCCCGCTCGTTGTAGTTCTCGGCCCGTGGAAGCGCGGGGTAGCCACCCAAGCAGCTGAGTTTTCACGACAGGTCCAAACTGTTTTTAGGGACACAGCGTAGCGCCACTGGCTACGATTCGCACACACTGCTCCTGGTGCCCCGCACAACTGACAACAAGAGTTTCCAATATATTCAGAGGTGCTGCTTGGCCATCAAAGGGACAAAACCCGTTTCTCATTGTGAGAGGGGCACGCAAACACGTCCTCTCCATCAACTAGCTGCTATGCGGGCAAGAGCCTAGTGAGGCCGCGCACCGGTGCCTTTCGTGGTGCGCCCGTCGACAGCGCTTCAGCGGCTTGTCGGGCAGGCGAAGTTCAGGAGGCTGCCTCAATCACATGGTCAACCGTTCCCAAGATGGAATGGGTGGGGCCAAGGTTCAGACCTTCGGCAGAAAGGGAACTCTCAGGATTCAGAGAAGAGAGCAAGCGGGGTGAAGCTTCAACGGAATCTGCGAGGCGCGATGAACTGCGGAGGTACCCGCGGCTCATCATTTGCTGGGAATGTTCCCTGGCTAGACTGGAAGAAGCGAGGGAAGCTGCCAACAACTTCGCTTCCTCATTCGAGACACCACTCTGGCCGAGATCGCCGCTGCCTGCCATCCGGAGTGGTAACTGCTCCTCGGAATGGTCTGCCTCGTCCCCGGCACTGCCGGCAGATGTGATGCTGCATACTTGTGCGTCTCGCAAGACTTGGGCGCTGTTCAGGTTTTGGTAGGGGGGCCCGACTGGAACCGCCGAGGGTATCTCCTCCTGAAGGGTCACGAAATGCGAGGGCACCGGCACTTCCACGTACCGTGGAACATAGATCGGCACCTCCACGTCGTAGTACATGGGCTGAATGCGGGGCATCTTGTAAGCCTGCAGAGTAAAGCAGAGACAAGGGCACGGAGTGCCACTGGCAAGTGTTGCTGCTGCAGGTAGAACGCGCGAGAAGGCTGCGCCGCGCAGTCCGACAAGAGTTCTCGACGCTCCGCCTCCACTGAGTACTTTCTAGCCTGATCCAGATGATGTAAGCTTGTCTTTTTCAACGGCTCTCACCTGTATTGTGTAGACATCGACGGGGTCGGGGACATTGCGCCTCACAGTTTCATGAACGTGAACCTCTCGGGGCTGGATGATCGGAATCTCATGGTTGCCCTCCACCTCGACTCTTTTCACGAAGACCTTCGTTATCTCCACGGGGACCTTCACCTCTCTTACAGACAAGGTCTGACAGACAAAATCCATACTCCAGCTGTGCAGAGTAACACAGTGTTCGTGACGAGGCGCAAATATATTGCTGCCACCCAACCCCGTACTCCACATGGGTTTTACAACCGCACAGTCAAGGTCTACACGTGTAAGAAAACCCATGAAGGGAATCCGCCGTTTCTGAGTCCCCGAGAGCTGCTGCGATTTGCAGTGAGACATTCTACACAGGCTTAGACAGCATTGCTTCCCCTTACTCAAACACCAGATGGCCCGTATTGATTCCGTCCTCACTTCGGGAGACAAGCTGTCTCCACTAACGAACTGGGCTGCACAGGGAATGTTGTAGCATGCCCGACACGCGACGCTAAACAACCGCTGGCATCCAGGCTGGTGTGAGACGCTGAAGTTGGCTGTGCCCTCAAAGAAAACAAGACGGCCAGTGGATGGTTCTTGGGTCCACCGGATCATCTTTTACCGGACGGACCATTAAACCACATACAAATCTACCAGCCGTTTCGCCTCTTTATGAACCTCCCAGCACCGCTGTACTCAAGTCAAGTGGGCGGCACCACCGCCGAAGACTGCAGCGACCAAAACGAACCTGTCGGTAGTGGACGAAAGGAACATCCACAACTTTTGTCCCCGGAGCCGGAGAAAAAAGAATCCTCCTTTCCGGTAGTGATTCCAGACCCTGGCCCCCGTGGTCCTTCATGGGAACCACACTTGAAGACACAGGGTACTCTGGCGTGGTCATCTGCAGGCACACAGAAAATGAGAAGAAACGGCCCTGAAATGTGACTGTTGGAGAGCGAGGTAGCGTCTACGTGACTGGGTCCACGAGCACGCCGGTGACCGCACGCTTGAGCGAGTATCCCGCCGAAATGCCGGAGACAAGGGGGAAAGCGGATTCCAAGCACGAGATAAAAAGCACTCTCAACAGGCCAGCTGACGCTTGTCCTCGTGGCGCTCCAGACCGGCTGTCTCGTCTTCACTACGTTCTCTACGAAAACGGCGTCGACCGGAGGGGTTAAGTACGAGACGTGTGCTGCGGGACAGTTATCCATCTCCGAAAACTAGGTGGAGACGAGTTGACACACGAAAGCGGTCCATTTCAGGAGGATGACAACGAAACAACTGTGGAAGCCCGTAGAGCCGTGCGCATCACCACGAACATGTCTGCCCCGGGCACCGTTGCCTCCGCCGCTCACTGCCTCCAACAACGGAAGAAGCACGACGGTCAAGATGCAAAAAATGGCAAGAAGACGGGAGTACTCTCCGTGGGCTGCCGCACAATGTGATTCTTTTTCTGCTCTGCTGTCACCGTCCCGCGTCCCCAGCGGCCTGTACCTTGGAGAGTGCTGAAGACGATGCCCTGTTGTGGGAGGCGCTCTCAACTCAATGCAAACCTTTTGCAACGACTTTTTCAACAGCTTTCATGAACAAAAACGGCGGTGCGAACTAGCTTCCGTTCTGCCCGGGGGCCGACATTAGCCGAGAGAGCACGCTGTCGGTCGCATCGGACCCTCTGACGCTCCGGCGTTGCCGCGTGGGAACGGTCGGACGGGGGTTTGCGCCACGATGATCCCGCATGTCCGGGCAAAAATTCGTCCACGCTGTTGATGTCTGGAGCCGCACATCCGTTTTGCTGAGCCAGCCTCCGCAGCTCAACCCTCGCGTTAGGTCAGCCGCTATAGGGCCCCGTCCCTGCTCTCACAACCAGAGGCTCGGTCCCTAGCGCTTGCGCGTGTGTCCGGATCCTGCTCGATCCCTCGGGGCACTCATGCGCTAGAATGCTACACATTTCGTCCGTCCCCGAGCTCTGACGTCACAGCGGAATTTTAGCATGCTCACACGGTTTGTCAGGGGTCATCTCACGTGAAAGCATTGCCAGCCTGCCACCTTTTCCCAAGCAAGAGCGTCCAGCTATGCGTCAGTCACATCCAGTCTGCCTGGCTCATACCACGAGGGTCAGCGGCTTCGCTACGGTTTCAGGGGAGCCGGATATTCTTTGAGTGCAGTTCAGATACGGGTTCACTACAAACTGGACAAGCTTTCGGCCGCGGCGCTAGGAAGCATAGGTTGAAACCAGCAAGTTCGTGTCAGTGACAGACGTATGTGCTCTGCAGTACCACGAAGCACGCACTTCGTCTTGCTCCTTGGGTTGCCCGTGTGCTTCTCTAGTGCCGGGTACCAAGTACCGGTAAAACCACGCGATGCTACAAAACGTAATGGGTGTCCCACCCACGACTGGCCGGGCCACTGTGGCTTCCTCGCAAGAATTACGGTTTATCCTGGCGGGTACGCTTCGTAGAGAGAGAAAAACCGGAGCGCTGCAGAACTCATTCCTGCGGCGACCGGGAGCGAAGGCGAGCGGCACGAACCCGGAGTCCATCGTAAGCAATACTGTCGCACGCACGACGGGAAAGCGCGAAGATCAAAAACACCACGGCTCTACTGCGGACCAGAAACCACGGTGTCAAGCTTCCGACCTCATGCTTCCTTGTATCGGTACCTCTACGGAGTGACCTTTGTGCCCTCAGGTGTCACATCCACACGGAGGTGAGCTACTTTTTGGGAGGTGGCGGGAGTTTCCCTTTCCCGGGGGGAGGCTTTCCCTTCGGTGCCGCCGAGGACTTCCCAGCTGTCGGCGGCCCTTTGGGAGGGCCCTTGGCTGTTGGCGGAGACTCTGCAGCTGTCGTTGTCCCTCCACCACCTGTCGCAGCAGAACCTGTCGGGCTTCCTTGCTCCTTCCCCCCTTTAGGAGGTCCTTTACCTGGAGGCACCCCTTTTCCGCCTGGAGGGAGACCCTTCCCGCCCGGAGGTGGTGGGGGAGCTCCTGGTTTCCCAGGCGCGGCATCGGGCTTTGCGCCAGTGAGTGGAGGCTGTGACGCTTCAGCAATTTTCTTTTCCGCATTGGCCTTTAGAGCCGCGGCAGCTCCCTTTCCGGGAAGTGCCGCTGCAGGAACTTTACCGGCGGATGCATCGCCTGAGGCGGCAGCCGGAGCAGGTGTCGGGGCCGCGCGGCGTCGCGGAAGCTTCTCAAGTTGATGCTTTCGCATAAGACCAAATGCCTGAACAGAGGAAAAGCAGCTGCAGCTCAAGTGAAGCCGTAGGACATCCAGCAGATCGGGAGCGGCTTGCACTCTGGTCTTAACTGTACGAAGACAACGTGGGATCCACAGAGGTCGCTTGACAGGAAAGGCGAAACGCGGATACTCACCACTGCGACCTTCGCAGCCAAGCACTTTACGCTCTGAAGTGGTAGCTAAGGCGGTTCCTGAGGTTGTCAGACCGGCTAGATCTTTCGTCGACACATGCAGTAGATAACACTAACAGCAAAGCAGCCACCCCTGATCTGCTCTACTCAAGCATGGATACAAACCAAGCAGACCCGAATACATTGTTTGGCTCCAACTGAGCAACAGATGTTTCTCGTGAGATTTTATTACGCTGATGGAGTACCTGTCGCAGAGCGGGAAGAGCTGAAAGTTCCCTTTCGATTTCGAGAGCGTCCGGTGGAGGCTGAGGAATGTGTTCAACAATGGCGGCGTGGTCTTCGAGCCACAACCCGGGCACGGCGACTTTCTTTGACGGAGCTGTGAAGAATTTCAGCCGGCCCTGAACCTGTTTCTTCCTTTCTGCCTCCCAGTAGAGATGCCTGTAATGATTCATATCGGCCTCTAATAAAGATAGAGCATAGGCACTTCGTAGGTCGGCAATCTTGATTCGTGCGTACTCGTTTAAACCATGTCCGCCTGCCCGGACAGTTACCCCCTGTTGATCACCGCAGAAGATACAAATGCTGACACTCTCCCCAGTCAACTTAGGCTAGATGGAGTTGCACGGATTGCGTCACAGTCGAAGAGACTGGACCGTTGTGCAGACTCTCTGATGCGGGAGGTTGATACAGGTAAACCTACGGCTCTGCCGGGGCACACAGCCGCCCAGTTTAGAATCATAGAGCTTCTGTAATGAGAGAGGGCCATAGTCCCGCACTATCGGCAGATGCGGGAGTTTTGTCTAGTACAGGCAGGTATAGGCTGTGCGGTTGTGGCACATGGCCTCGAGATGCTCCCTGAGAAAGCAGCGCAGGCTGCATCACACTGTGATCCGGGAGAACTGGCACTCCAGTCGCAGCAGCAAGAATGACCGCTCTCCCCGCGCGTACTTCCTTCGTTCTCTATTCGCCTTCACTCTAGGTAAAAGCCTAGTGGGGAAGCCTACGTCGCTACCTTTACGGGCACCCGAAGCCATGTTGCTGTTGCCATCTTACCCGAGAGTTACACTTGAACGGAGCTGGCTCGGCGAGCAGACCTCGACTGATGTATTTCTTGCCAGCTTTCTTGTGAGTGAATGCCTGCTCCTCCGCCGTCATCTGAGTGATGTTATCTGGATCCTGAAAAAAAAGTACGTAGAGAATTAGTCGGTTCTCCCACTCACCAAGAACACCGCCGCTACACAGTAGACAGACGGGCACGCAGTTCACTAGGAGGCGCTACATCGCAAGACACGCTGGCAATGCCAGATAACGTGGGGTTCTTACTCGGATGGGTGGGCCACTAATCTGTCTGCGGAGACTGTCCTGGCGAAAGCTGGCATTGTCATAGCCGAAGAACTTGTTGTTCATTCTGCAAACAAATTTTCGCACACGCTACCGCTGTCACGCTTCTCAGTCCTTCCCGGGTCCAAAGATATGCTTCAGACACGCTCCCATCTTGGCACGAAAGAGAGGCGCGGCACGCTGTGGAGCTAGGAACGTCACGCGGTGTCGCTGGCTGGTGCTACGTCGGACGGCTCAGTTGCGAGGTCACATAGACTGTTTGGTAGTCTGCATGGACACGCTTTCCGTCGTCTTCCCACAGCGGCATAACGAGTTAAAGCGCGAGCCCCACTATCGCTTGCATACTGTATACTCTTCCTGACTGTCACTCACATTTCGTAGTTCTCTGCTGCCCGCCGGAAAGCGGCGAGGGTGGAGATCCTCGCCCTCACGCGGTTGAGGGCCGACCGCGCATGCTTCCTCCTGTCCTCCATTCTGCTTCCCAATGTGTTGCTGGGGCTAGAAACGTATTAAGGCGACGAGGCAACAAGGGGAAAAGGGAGGGACTGAACACGCCAATTATTTGCGGATGTGGAGCAAGTTTGTCTCGCGTCCGTTGGGATGCAGACAGGTGCTGACAGTGACGCCAAAGAAAGAAGCCGGCTGCTGAGGCACCGCATGATATTCTAAGACCTGGTGTGACGTGTCATCTGCTGCTCGGTGCCCGTCTGCGTCTCCGGAGAAAGAAGACCCTAAAAGCTCGGGACAAAAAGATCGCAACTCGACAACCTCTCCTCCAGGCTGCCTTGTTAAGCAGCTAAGGTTTGGTAGAAAAACTCAATCAAAAAGAAAGTCTGTCAAGAAACGTCCGTTAGCCGGTGCAGCAGTGGAGGCGAAATCTGAGCCGTACGGGCTCATTGGGAGCGAGCCAGCTGGTCGCGTGAGTGCACGGGAAGGATTTCTTCTGCCATGCTTCACGCTGAAGGAGAAGCTCCGATTCAGAAACTCAATCAACCACTCTTAGGTCCACTCCGGAGACGAGAACAGACAGCCAATGAATCTCAGACCCAGGCCAGCCACCCTCCAAGGACCCAAACGGATTCCATTTGAGTGGTGGCTGTTGCCTTGATTTGAGACAGGCGGGCAACTGTGGTGTGCGACAGTTTGTCACAGTAAGTCGTTAGGGGAAACTAGCGATGCTATCAGCGCTACATACGCAGTGGACACGTTCGCTCGGGATGGAAGAGACACTCAATTCAATAATCGCGTGTAGCTACACGTAGGACGGCGAGCTGCGTGTACCCACCGCTTTTTCTTGAATACCGCTGCTGGGGCGTCCGCGGGGACATGCATTTTTTCCCGGGGAGTGTCAACATCGGGGGAGACCGAAGTTGTCTCTTCGCGTCGACGTCGCCTGATGGTCATTTTCTCCTGTTCTTCTAAAGCACTTTCGCGTGTTACAGCACAGGCCCCTAACCCAAACGGCAGTTCTCTGTTCGCGGCCGGCATCTGGTAACTCCGACTCCCGCGTACTCACATGCCCTGTTCCTGCACATGCGGCATTTCCGGATTCTCCCAGCACTGTATGTTAGAAGATCTGCGAAGCAGCCCGGACGTTCCATTGTACCGCAAGCCAGTTGCGGACAGAAGCATGGTTAAGCGCATTCAACAGCCTTATTTTTGGGGGGTGCGGCGAATGCACGCCCCATGCTGGTTAAGAAGAAACACCCCGCTCTGTCATTCGTCACGGCCAGGAATTTTAAATTCAGCGGCGTCCTGCCATCTACGGCCTGAGCGCGCGGCGATTTTCCGCTTCCGTGCTACTCTCTCCAGGCTGCAGGGCGGGGGCTAAATGCGGCCGTTCTGCGTGCGAGTGCTCATTCCTCTCAAGCCAGAAAACCCACTCACAAGATCATCGACGTCCAAAGACAGATGGGTACGATAACCCCATCTCCTCGGTGCTTGGCACGTCCAACTGCAGCATCTGGGGGCAACAGTTGTGCCTGCTCCCCCTCCAAACGGACCCTATCAGCCGCACTGCGCCCGCCGGACAGCCCGGAGCCACGGTGGGCTTTTTCTCTCCGTGGTATAGAGGAAGCGTGGTGTGCGGGTTTCGCTTTCTGAAGGAACAGCACATCCATGGACGAGCGGCATTTCAGCGCACACGACTGTGGGTCGCCTATGCAGCGCTGTGCGCCGTTAGTCTGGCGTGTCTGTCCCGCGCCAAGGCTCAGGCCACAGGATCCGCGCGGTTTTTCAGCAATCCGGTTGTACCTTTAGATTTCCCGTGATTCACCTCAGCATCAACGGGATTGCTGTTGTGTTTCGCCTTGGGCAGCGCCTCGATGGACTCCGAATTCCCTCCCCCGTTGACAGAGGGTGTCTCTTCCCTCACTCACCTTCCCTCGCTGGCGGCGCGGCAAGACGGCCTGGCTCCGAGCAGCAGGGAACACGACAGCGGATCTCCTTCTGGCGCTGCCAGCTCATCCCCTTCCTCGGCTGGGGCTTCCTGCTCGCTGCCAGCCATCGCGGCTTCCTCTGTAGATTCAGTCTCTAACATCCCAAGAACTAATGCGGCAGGTTCTAGACCGCCGGTAACTGACCATGCAGGACGAGGTGTTACATCTCCGCCACTCGGTAGTGAAGCACCCGCGCAATCTGTGGCACACGCGCACCGGTCACTTCAGCAATCAGGCGACTCGAGAACCCGCCTTCATAGCTCTCTCTGTGAGGAATCACCCGCGACTCAGCCAATCAGCGGACGCCGTGTAGAGCCGCCCTCCTGTTTGGACCTTCCCGGGGTCGCTGCCGTGCCGAAGTGTTCTGCAAGCTCTTCAATATCTGCCCCCGGTCCCTGCCGACCTTCTGTGACTTGTTCGCTGCCTGGGGTCGCTCCGCAGTCACTTCCGCGAAGCTGTTCCTTGTCGGCAGGTATTCCAGGCTCTTCCGTTGACCCGGTGACCACGGTCCAATCCTGCCCTTTGCCGGTGACACTAGCTCCTGTTCTCCCGTCACAGTGGGCGGGGAAATTGTTTCCCAGTCCTGGGACATCATCGTCTCCGCCCTCACCGGAGGGCCTCTCTTCTTCACTGTCTTCGCAGAATGCACAGCTGCCTCTACACAACGCCACTGTGGCAACTTCCAGTGTGGTACCGCACGCTTTTGCTGCCACTGGCCCCTGCACTTCGAATGTCTCTCACAGCATCCATGTTCCGTTGCACATTACGCAGGCAATGAGCTTGCAGCAGGCGCTGGCTCCGCACCAGTCCATAGCGTTCCGAAACCAACAAAGCCTTTTATCCGAGTTGCAGCTGCGGCTCCAAGCACAGTCAGCATGTCTTGGTGGAAGACAAGGTCCTCAGATCACTGTGCAACTAAACAACCAAGCGCCCCAAGGACCTCTCGACACGTCGCCTGCTTCGCGTCAGTTAAAGAAAGCTGATGTGCTTGCAGGCGGTCTCAGCGAGGGAAGCCAGCTGTTCCTGGCTGGCAAAAGGGGCTCGACAACGCCGGTCCCGTCTTTGGAACCCAGCTTGGCTACACAACGAGCTGCGGTGGTAGTCAGGGGTGGCCAGGGTTCTGGAATACACCAGTGCCTCAGCCCCGATGGTGTCACACTCCCTCGAACTAATGGGACTCCCCGGCAATCGACAGTTGTTGCGCAAAGCGTAGCCGGCCCGGCAGGCGCGGGTAATCCATTTTTTCAGTGGCAGTTGGCACAGCGGACAGCAGCTGCTTTTGCATCTGCCGGAAATGACGCGTCGGATCGCTCCACAACAGAGCTGCCTTCAGAGGTGGCGTCACGTAGAGTGGGAAGCGACGAGGTGACGCCTACTTCTACGGCCGTCGCAGGCGATTCAACGACGCAGACAAGGTGCGACAGCATCGATATGAGTACAAGCACGAATGCGTGCAGTGGTGCGTCTGCCTTTGAGGGCTTGAAGCAAGCAGGCGCTTCTGTATCTCCGAGGACAGCTCCGGGTACACTTAGCTTTCTGTCATCCGTCCAGTGCGCGGATGAAAGTGGCCATCTACGGAGCCTAACGTCAACGCTGCGGTGCCGTGGAAATTCGGTCGACGAAGAAGGGCGTACACACAAGACAACGCGTGCAAGTAGTTCACGAAACAGGGAGGATTTGTTTCCTGGACCCAAGGACGGGCTGCATGCGCATGCTCCTTCTGTAAGCTCGTCTACCGGTGTTTTGCATTCTCCACCAGCGGGAACCAGTGTGCTGCTGGCCGCTACTACGGTCGGCGGTAAAGTCTCAGGCCCGCACAGAGTGAAGCAAAAAGACGACGAATCGCTGCCCTCAAATGGAGGTTCTCTGATCCGTCCGCAGGTCACGCAGTCAGGCCGCGTTATCAAGCCCCGGCCTCCTGTTGTGTTGCCGGAGGACTCGGCAAAGAAGTATCCAGTCAAGAACCGTCTGCGGCGAGGGTCTGGGAGCCTGGATTCTGGAGGGACTGCTTCCAGGCCAAACAGACAAAATACTCTCGCAAAAGCGGGAAGGATATCCTGTCGAGCTCAGGGTGGCTTGCCAGTGAAAGGGAATCTTGTTGGAGCAGCCCCTCTAGCTGGGGTGCTTTCTGATATCCATGGAGCTCCCGGGATCGCACAAGGTCGCGTGGTAGATGGGCTGGCTTTGCCCTCCTTTGAGACGCTAGTCCAGCTGCAACAGCGCGTCCAGGAACAGCTGCTCCTGAGGCAGGAGGCGGAGACCGAGCAACAGGTGCAGTGTTTGGAAGCTCTCTCGGCGAGGCAAAAGGGAAACGCTACAAGTATAGAGAGCATGCAACTCAGGGATTTCATGATATGGCCGCCAGGAACGGCGATGTCTTCCATCGGGACGCGAAAAGTTAGACTCTTCGCGTGTAAAAACAGGCAGGCACCAGTCTATCTACCGAGAAGGGTCGACGTTTCATCAGTGACGCGGCTAATAAAAAGCGACAGCGAAGGAAATGACATCAGTGGACAGGATGAGCGATCCGGAGGATCGCCTACGCTATCTGCTTCAGGCGAGGGCGGGCAGGGCTCACGGGAGGAACAAGCCTCCGTCAAAAAGCGACGGCTTCACGAGTCGGTAGGAAACAAAGACGGACGAGAGCTTTCAGGAGACGAATGTGGGAAGACGTGGTGTTCGGCGTTTACAAGCCCTCCACCAAGCTGTGCCTACCTCGAGAGCATGAGCGCAAGTGGTTTTCTCGTTCACTGGTATACCAGACAACATGTCGCCGCTAGGCTGTATAGCCAAGTGAGGCAAATCGAGCAGGTTCGACGCCGTTTGGAGTCGCATCTGTCAGGCGCTTGCGATTTACATACTAATTTGTTTTATTTCTCCCTCTTCCCGGAGGCGTTTTCTAACGCGCACTTTCACAGAAATCTTGGCTTTTTCCCTCAGTATGCTGTCTTGCCCTCGGTTGCCCGCCAAGCAGGTTTGAGACCTCTGAGCACGTATAGAGATCTCTCCAGCAGCACAGCCCTTGTGGCCGAACTGAAGCTCAGGGCGAAATTGCAGCACGCACATGAAGTGCAGCTCCGGGAGTCACAGGAAGCAGTGCCGGGTGGGTCTGTTGAAGCGAAAAGAGGCTGTGGCTCAGAGGAACCAGAGCCGCTGGGGGACAATTTACCGTTGACAGGGGACTCTCCCCAGGAGACACGTCCACAGATGCGCAGAAGCTCCGATCAGGCTGAAGGAGGTGTGCAAGCTCCTAGAGAAATTCACACAGATGATTTCGTGGAACGACGCGGTGAGAGCAACAACTCTAATCAGGAAGCGAAGCCGGATGTAGATACCGCTGGGGAAGGACAAAAGATTCCAGGGTCTCTGCAATGCGCGGACAGCGCACCCTGCACTACTGCCTGCTGTCCGGGAGCAGAAGAAGAGAGCAAGATCGAAGCTCCTAGCCAATCAGCGGCCCAGACTAACGCTCTGAGGAAAGACTCCAGGGCTTGCGAAAAAGATGGCTGTGCAAATGAAGGTGGTTCCACATGTGCTGGGGCCCAAGCATGGACCTCGGAAAACGAGAGGCGGAGTGAAACTTCATTGATAGAAGCGCGGTACTTGCCGGCTTTGCCCCGCCTCGGCCTAAGCAGAGCAGACATGGAATTGATAGCATCCGAGATTAAACTGGCGCAGGAGCTGTTGTTGAGTGTAGGGTCTGTCCAGATGGAACAAGCGCAACACGGGTCGACTCAGGAGAGGAAGTTAGACGAATTGCCATGGTTGGTGTTGTCGTTGCCTGCATGGTTTGAGTCGATACAACAAAGCCAGCATCATGAAGTTCTCGCCGTCATGACGGCCCGAAGGCTTTTTTCCCCTGAGGCGTGGGAGGGTCGGGATAAGAGGAGGTGAGTTCTCCGGGCTGAGCCGAGGAGAGTATCGCGTCACAGGTGCAGCATTTTCCTGCTCCCGGGGCAACTCCGCAGTAGTACTTCTCCTGCCATCCGGTGTAAGCGTGTTCTCTTGTATCAGATAGCCCCGTGGGAGTGTAGAGCTTAAATTTTCTCGCCCTGCTGCGTTCGTCGAATGCGCTTATTGATTACAGCGGTGTTGAAACAAATTTTCAACCCAGATGACCTGATGCTTCAACGTAGGGCCAGATCCGCACTTGTCTCCTGAACACTTTGTCGCCGCAATATAGGGATATCCTGCCATTCACTGTCTCTGACAAGGCTCCTGCGTCTCTGCTTCAAAAGAGACCGTTCGCAACTAGAAGTTCAAGGCTGCCTTTTGGGTTCCCGTGAATTGGTCACTTGCTGTTTTCTCGTGTGGACAACAAGTTGTGAGAAGTGACCCTCTGCATGGAATACGAGCCCTCCGCGTCGATGCTGGTCTGAATACTAGAGTTGGGGCCCTCTGACACAGGCATCCGAGGTGTCGTGGAGACGTGCCCAAGCTGTTCACCAGGTTTCGCGGAAACCGCATTTCTTCAGGGGGTGGCAGTTCCCTATGACGCCGCCTCGTCATTCTTTCACTTGCTTTTTTTCCCTCTCTTTTCTTTCTGATCTTCCTCGCGTTGTGTTCAGTTTTCGTTCCGTAATACCTTTTGCGGCGCGTGCTTTGCTGGCCACTGCTATCTGTCGTCTCGAGCACTTTATCGCATCCCTACAACAGGAGCTGGCGGTGTCTGTTGCGTCGCTGCAACTCTTGAAGTCGTCCTTACTTGTAGTCCAGCAAATTGAAAATCACTACGCGCCTGCCGTTTATGCGACGCCACAGCACGTGCTCGCGTGCCTGTATCACAGAGGAGGCTATGGTGGTATTGGGAGTACCTCTCTCAGCTGGACTGCCGATTCGGGAAAAAAAACAGGATGCCGAAATCTTGTAAGAGGCGGTTCAGTCTTTCGTGATGACGAAGCTAGGGATACGAGAGTTGATGAGACGCGTGAACGCCCTGAATCATCTGAGAACTCGGCAACACACGACAAGTGTGGAGGCACCGAACAAGCGACTGGATCACGAGACGGATGGAACGATGGCACAGCGGAACAAGACAAAGAAACTGAAGAAGGAAAGATGATTTCCGGCTTGAATTTCAGGCCAGCTCCAAGGTGGGAAGCCGGGATTCGCTTAGGTCCACCAGTATTGCTCTCTGATTTTAGTGCATACGTGGAGGCTTTCGAGGACTACCTGCCCGTGTTTATGGCGGCACCTCTCCCACAGCTGTCTGAAACTGCAGCTGAGGGCGACAACGAGAAGTCCACTGACATAGGTGAATCTCCGATGAACTTGGCGGCCGGCAGGCAGTCAAAAAAGAAACGAGTTGGGACAGACACTCATGGGCATCCTGGGACATCGCGACAGGATGCGAGTCCAGCCAGCACACGTAAGCGGAAGACAGGACCGGCGGCTGGTACCGTCAAGACTAGCCGCGGCGCAAGTCGCTGTAGGGGACGGAGCTCTCGGGGCAGTGCTAAATTAACTCCCAGATCGAGCCGGGGCGGCGCTAGGGTGGGCCGAGGCCGCGAGTCGCCTACACGAGCGAAGAAGTTCACTCGTGCACCAGCTTCCCGGTCTTCCTCAGCGTTGAGTCCTTCGTCAATGTCTTGCCCTGGCGTGTCACCAGCTGTCCATGGGCCTTCTGGTGTGGACAACACTTTTGGCGCTTGTTTATCTCCGCAGCAGAGTCACCTCACACCTGCTGTATTCTCGTCCCCGGAATGTAGCTCCGTTTTGGATTGTGACGCAAGAAAGGCAGGACGCTCTGTAGATTCATGACTCAGAACTGGACTTGCCTCAGAGCGTTCGCGTCACTGCCTGTCTTGAAACACGTTAGGCACCTCTTGCAACTGCGTCTCTCGTCGGTGTCCAGGTTCCAAGCGGGATGACGAGCTGGTGGCGAGAACTGTTCGCATAATATTTTCGATAGCGGTTTTGTGCGTGTCTTCGGTGTGTAGTCTCAGCACGCTGGGGGGCAGCATTTCAGTATCTTGTCAGCCTGTAAGGGCTTGCAGTTTGGAGTGCGGCGTTCAGAGAAAAAGTGCGTGTATAGCTTTCCGCTTGAGCCCTTCGCCAGCTGCAGCACATCCGAAAGAGTTTTTAAAAAACAGGGAAGGTTGACGTTGTTTCCCGTGTCTGTCGGCGCGGTGCACTAGAATTGTCAATGGTATAGGCCGCAACGACCTCTGAAAGGGGGGTCGCTGGCCGGGTCAGTGGTAACGCTGCCGGGAGCTTCATTCGTGCGACAGTATCACTCTGGGATCAATTTAATGTTTCTTTCTTGATTGCTGTCATCCTCGAGTGATGCCGACAAAAGCTCGGCTGCGTGATCCCGGGAGCGCCCGTGTCCCAACCCGCGTCGCGTCTTCTTTCGCAACAGTTGCGGTCGGTGCCCTGCTGCCTTCAATAGATAGCATGAGTTCGGTGGCTGACATCACACGCGTTCCGCTGTTCCTCAGCAGGAAAGAACCCGACAAGGCAAGGGGTGGTTACGTGTATTGCGAGCAGAGGAAGACGACGGCACCTTTAATTTCTGATTACGCTGCTGTATCCGGTGGTTGGTGACAGACGGAGGCAGTACATGTCCGGCAGTAAACGAAGACCTATACTTTTCTTGTTTTACAGTCTGCATGACAGCGCTCCTCTCTTGAAGCATCTTCGGCAAACGTTTCGAAAAGCCATTTATCGAGACATGAGGTCAATGCAGTTATTGACGACGTAAACAGCACGGAACTGTCCGTCGAAGTCAGCGAGACGCACTGGAAGCGTGCACCAGCATTTCACGATGACGCGCGCTGAGGAGTGGATGAATGTGCAGTGACAGGACACTATGCATGGGCCACACCAGATAGCCCGGGAATCGACCGCTTCTGATCGAACCCTGACATTGCGCTATTTCGAAACATACCGGCTAAGCGAATGCTACAACGGCATTCACTTCCGGCTACCGCTAGTGGAGTCGGCTTCAGTCCGTGTTGCGGGGGCGCCAGCACGACGGTGGGCCTCCTAGATTGGCAGGCCGATGCCTGCGTCTGAGAGTGTATTTGATCCCCCCCCCAAACGGCCTTGACTGGTCTCGCGTGCTCCGGGTGTGCTGGGTCTATCAGAACGAGGGAGTGTGCTCGTATTGTGACACTTCAAGGTGCGGGTTGCTCGGATGACTACGATTCGCCTCCTGCATGCGGCAGCTGCAGAAATGTTTATGCACGGGCGGCTTGAAAGGGCAACTGGTGAAGAGGCCAGCATACTGTTCAGAACCGACAGAAGAGAGTAAAAGCGGCTTCGCAGACAGCCTTGCACCTGTACCAACAAGGTCGACTGGGGCACTTCTGCTTCGTATACACTCCGGATCCTGCGGGGAAATGCAGCTTCTGTTTCCGCAACAAAGCAGGTCTCAAGTGGAAGACAAGCACTTGAACCTACACCCCGGCGAACAGGAGCTCGTGAGACCGTAGTCGGCGGTTTGGCGGTCGCCCACCTGGATCAATTGTCGGAACAGTTGACGTCGCAGCTGAGTTACGCTAATGACGATGATGTCTTCTGCGGACATGACAAGTCGGAACAGCGAGCGAGGATGGGATGGCGGCGGACATCCGCTCACGAGACGTACTGCCGTCTGCTGACTGACGAAGCAGTTGTGTCCAGTTGCAGTTGTGCCCCTGCTAACAAACAGGCACCGCTGTGGCCCGAGGTTTGTTTCGCTCACGATCGGGAGCTGGCGTCGGACTAACGCCTGCTGCCTGGTAGCCTGGAGAGCCCCTCTTTAAGAGGATCTGCAACTGCTACAATGGGGTTTGAGGCCGCACCCAGGCCTGAAACGACACTCGCAAGTCCAGGCGCCACACTTAATGATCAATGTGGGTGCTTCTTGAAGAGATACCTTTTGTGATGTTGTTTGTGCCTCTTGCGCTGGGCCTTGCAGTCACAGTCGTCTGGCCTGCCTCTCTTTTTTTCTGAAAGCAGGACCACGCGAGTGACAACTCACACAATAGGTTAGGTACAGGACAGCGGTTCTGCTTCACCCTGCTTCAGTGCATCCGCGCACATTGGGTGACGCCGCAGTCTTTGTGCCACACAGAAAGCCCTTTCAAATACGCGCAGGATGCACGGTGGACATGGAATATCCGCTGTTCGGAGGAGGGAGGGAGAGGCAACAGCCTAAGACGGTGCCCCCGATATAGGTATCACATGGTTTTCCATCCCGTGGCTTTGCCCACAGTACGTGTCGTGGTACGCCACGGCAACTAAAAGTTTTGAGGGCTGCATGTCCTAGGCTTGCCTGATCTGAGAGGCATGAGAATATTGTCAAAAGGCAGAAGCTCTTCGGTGTCCTCTCCGAGGCGGCGCTCGGGTCTACTGTCAGAGCTCTTGCCTGGTCGGTCCTTCTCAAGTGCAGCTTTGCTAAGAGCCGCCCCACAAAGCAGGGGCCATCTTCCTCAGCGTCCTTCTTCTGTGTTTGGAAGCTATGGCCACAGGCTGTTCACCCAGTCACCGCCTGTTTGGCAACGCGCGATCTCGCGGCAGTCAAGTACAAACAGAGCTGCTTTGTTGACTAGTTACAGACGGTTCCGTACCTTTCGACCTTGTCCGTCGAGAAGGCGGGAGGGCGCGAGGATCATACCAGAACATGTGTCCAGGAGAAGACTGGGAAGTACGTCTTCCCGATTTAGACGGAGACGGCGAATCCCCTGCAGACGTGGATGTGCTGTCGTCTGCACCGTCCTCAACTTGAGCGATACCGAGCTCCTCGCACAGCTTCTGGATCAGCGAGCAAGCATTTCACAAAGGCGAAGCCGAAGACCGGACTCCAGCCAAGTCTCCGAAACAACATTACCACTTCCAGGGAGTGGTCGTGTGTGTGACTCGTTGTGCGGACCGGAGTTTGTGAGCAAGAGTAAAGGACTTGGAGTTGCACCCATCTCAGAGAAGTCAGCTTTAGCAGCGCCGGAGTGTTACCTTTTCGTCCTCCTCGTTCACCACTTTTTCCCACGCCCTTCCTGTGCTTTCCTTTGGGGAATCGGCAATCCTTATCATATTCTTGCATTGGTATGCGAAGTGACCAACTGCAAGCGCATCACCAATGGCATACATTTGCCGATCGAGACAGCCTTAAAGACGAGAGCGGCAGCAAAACAGAGCCCCGGCGGGAACACTTGCTAAGACCGATACCGCGTGCTTGTGTGCTGACGTCGACATACAGGAGAGAGCACGCGCAACTGTAGTCCAACCTGTGTAGATCCGGGGGTGGCGAGTATCCAGGGAAGACCAGGTCGCGTGTCGACATCTGTTGCAATCCTATCCCAACCTTCGAGGTGGCCAGCTTACCTTCGTTACACTTGCGGCAGGCACCAGGAATTCGGGCTGCAATGCTGCCAGTCATTCGAGCCAGGGCGAACAGTTCACGAGCTTTCGCCTGCAGGGCCTCGACACGTGTGCCTGAGCAACCGATGTCCTTGCCATTGGTTGCTGGAGCATAAGGGTCGTACTTGACCAGATCTTTCTACACAGCGCACACCCGCACGGGAAAGCCGCAAGAACGATCCTGAAAAGCGCGCGCTGCTGGTTTACGTCGTACATTCCGACAGCGCGACTATGCTCGGGCCGTCCGGCAGCCGTCCACCTCCAGAAAAACGCCAGCCATAGAGGAGTGCTTGCTCAAACGACGATAGCAATCTCGAGAGAAGCAGGTGCTATAGTTACGTCAGAAGGCTCGGTGCTGCTCACCCAGATTGCGTTTGTCCGCAGCGTTGACGACACTGAAACGCGGTTACTCTCAGGCATAGGCACCCTGCTGACACTGGCTGGCATTGTGGCGGCGTCGCGACCCAGCAGTGGCTTCGAAGGGAGAAGGCCGAGTCGTGACCTGCCGGGGGACAGGACGCTGTTGGGCTTTTCCCCGTGGATACAAAGAGAGCAAAGCAAACAGTGACAACGCGCAGCTGCATGCACGACCCTGCTTTTAGTGAACAGAGAAACTTCAGGGTAGACGACTTCAGGGTATTACATGGGTCCTGCAGGGTGCCACACCTCCATGCTCGCGCTCACGAAAAGTACAACCGATGTTAGCGGCACCCCCCTACAGATGGCGCGAGTCGATTGCCTTCAAGCTGTGTCAGTGTTGCGCCATGACTCCGGACAGGGGAAGTATAGTTTTGAGAACCAGGAAAGCCGCCTTGGAAAATCCATACGGGCGCTGGCTCGCATGTTGCATTGCCGTCTTTTTGTCTAGCTAGAGTCCCAAACACTGTAGAGTGAGCTGCCGCTTCCCGGTCCCTCCGCCCTATAACACCCTGTTTCGACCATTGCTTTTGTGCTGATTCTTCTATTCAACGTGGATGTGAAGGCACGGTTTTTCGTTGGGGCGCTGGCGCAGAAGTCATGAGTCCCTCACAGATCTCGGGCAGCACTTCTGCTATTCTCCAAAGCAGCTTCCCGGGGGGAGCACTCACTGTTGCGGCAGGGAAACACTTGACGTAGTTGGAGACGTAGCTGCGCATTACAAGTCCGGCAACTGGGCGACAAAGCCGAGACCCCGCCTGTGGTAATGAGAAGCACCTCACTCTCGCCTGGCCATGCTTTCGACTCCCCGACTGCTCTGTGCCATTTCTCCGAGGCGAGGCCGAGGCCGCTGCTTCGCCCGCCGCTGTGCTGGACCGGCTTGATACATCGGCACCGCCCGTTGAGGACCCGGGCAAAAGATTATAATCTTGCCGAACTGGTGCCGCATGTCCCAGTTTCCACAGTGCTACATACGCGCGTCGCGTGCGTGGCGCCCAAGGGCTCGAGATACCCATCACGATGCTGCGCCTCCGATAGACGGCTGCTGCCGTCAAAAGCGGATTTGGGCAACAGCACACAACAGTTCATGCGTACAGTTTGACGGCGGGCCGCGACGCATTTAGTAAAAGAAGATAATACTCCCCGCGGCTCTCCGCAGCATTGAGAAATTCCGTTCTTAGGTCGTTGCTAATGTAAAGACAGCCGGCGATGTTCTTCCCGGCCAATAAGGAATGCGCCGACTGTCGTCCCTGCCATGTGCTATTGCCCCGCAGCAGTCTGCCAGCCAGTGAAGCTGTATCTGAATCGCGAGTCCTCGCTGCCTAGGCTTACCCGTTCACCCACTCCGTGTAGAGTGGGCGCCAGAACTGGCAAACATCTTTCTGTGCCCCGGGTTTAAAAAACTCCACCGGTGCTCAGAAGGAAAATACTAATGGTTCTAGTGAGTGCCAGGGCAGTGGGCTTGCGTGCCGAGCACTGTTCGGGCATCAGCTATCATCAGCATACAAGCATGCCAGCCCGAAGAACAGTGTATCGGAGCCTCATCGCCCTGTCCGGCAGGATGCGATATCGGATGTACAGCGTGACTGCCTTTAAGTCGATCGTGGAGGAAAGCGTAGCACCCTGCGCACTTCAGGTTAGCCGACCGATCGGCTGCATCAACCCGCGGTCATGCTGACAGACTTTTTCTGCCGTGTACCGCAGCATGCCTCTGACAAAAAACCACTGACAGCAGGGTGCAAGCCCGAAAAGCGGGGTCCGCCGTCAGCCGACCTCGTTTTGTACGTACACTCAGCTCTGGGGGAGCCTGCCATGGACCGCTCTGCCGCGCACAGGACACGACAGAGATCACCGTTTCACAATTAAAAATTTGCTCTTCCTGAGGACTCAGAGCCTGCGACCTGGTCCAGCTCGTCCAGCTTCTGCGCACTTTCTGCAGTGACCACCTAGCCTGTCAAGATGTCCGTCAATGACATTTTCAACCGGACCGTGCACCTCACGGTTCCCCGGGCACCTAGTGATAAGGACAGGATTCCATACGTGCTGTTGGGCCTGCTTAACTGCTTCTTCTTCGGCCTTGGGATGATCATCATCGGCTTTATGGAGAACGACGTAGTTAACATGATGATTGGAGTCCTACAGCTCTTGTTGCCCGTGGTCGGCTGGATCTGGGCGGTTGTTTGGGGCGTCCTGATTATTGTGAAGACCTTGGTGCCGGGAGCTACGAGTATCTAGCCGAGGTGCTATCGGAGTCTTCAAAGGTGGCAAGTCAAAGCAGGCATCAAGTACAGCGCGGACAAGGTGGACATCGCCATCGTGCTGGAGGCCCGATGTCAGGCAACATTGGGAAAAGGGACAGTTTGAAGTCGAGTCGCGTTACGAACCGCCGAATGGAAGGTTTGCCGTCGAATCCCTAGTCTTGCACGTCGCCTGTAAAGTGTGACCTCCAGTGTTGTTTAGTGGGTTCTCGCAGCATTGCCTCAGACAGTGTCATTTCATGGAAGACTTCCTTGACCCAATTACAGTTCGCTGCAGCACTGTGCTCGTGCGAGCTGCTAGGACAAATCCTCTGGCTGCGACTTCCAGCGCTGTGTGCCGCGGAATCATGTGCCTTCGCTGCGGGGCCGATAGCCTGCTTGGTAGCAGCTCAAAAATGACCGCTGGAAAACGACAGCAAAAGGTCACTCGCAGAGTGAGTAACATCGAAGAGCCACTTAGCATCCTCGCCACTATATACAGCACACCCCTACGTGACAGCAGTGACAGCAGTGACTTGACTAGCCGCAAGAACTCTACTGACGAGTCGACTTCTCGGAGGGCCCTGGTGTACCGGTCATTCGTCTTCCACTCCGTGTGAAAAGTTCAGCCTGTGAGAACGGGGCGTCCTCACACAGTTACACTTTCGCTTGACACCGTCGCCAGCTGCTGACTGGGGAGCGCACTCTCAGGCGCGAAGTCGTAGCTACCTAAGCAGGCATCGGCGCGCAAGAAGATGCTTCCGAGACTAGCTTCGGTACGGCTTCGCCTGTCAAAAAGCCAACGAGCAGTCAGAACGGCGCAACACATGTAATGATGTGAAACCGCCAAGTCTGTACGTGATGCACGGACTTTTTCTGGGTCTATATTGCCAGGTTCTGTACACTTTTGTCGTTTTGTTTTGAGTTTTTAAGAGCCGTCAGCGGTTGCAGCACGATGTCTGTGAACGACCTGTTCAAGCGGATAACGCACCTCGACGTGCCGACACCGCCAGGAACCGCACAGGACAGAGTAATCTACTTTGTCCTTGGCATTCTAAATTGTTTCATTTTTGGCCTTGGTATGATAATTCTCGGCTTCATCGAGAACGACGCCGTCAATATGCTCATTGGAGTGATGCAGCTTCTCCTGCCCGTCGTGGGATGGGTCTGGGGTCTGCTTTGGGGTGTGCTGATTTCCGTGAAGGCAGTTTTGTTATAAGCCCGACGCCGGCCGGGCAGAGCAAGCTACGCGTACGCCCCGCGACACATTGAGCGGAAATGACTTCACAAATTTTCTGGCTGGAAAGTTGTTTGCGTATTACTCCGCTCGAAGAACGTGAAAAGAATACCTCCGTTACTATTCAGGGGACGGGCCCCGTTTTCGTGGCGAGCGCCTGTGAATCAACTCGCGGTAATCTGATGGCTTTGTCGACAAGGGGGTGCTTCCTGGATGGTCTTTTTCTATTGCACGTGGTGCTCTGAACAGTTTTTGATGTGCTCCATGAGTGCGAAGACAACACGCGCTGGGTGTCTGCTTTAGTCTTCTTTTAGAGTCGTGGCAAAAAACCGTCAACGAGAACCCTGGAGAGGCCCGAGCTCCTTGGGTACTCTGCTTATCAGCCCTACGCCTCGCCTTGCACGATGTGGGGGAGAAAATTGCTACATTGTCGCAGTGTCCGCCGATTAATACCAAGATTTTCACTTTGCCTGGAGCAGCACAGTCAATCCTCTTGTGTTCTCTTCGCTGGCAAGATGAATGAGTCTTGATGCAATTTAGCACACGAGCGCCGTTGCGAAAGAGCTGTGACAACTTTCCGTCCACCGGTGGCGGTCAGCGACCTCGGGAGCTGCACGTCTCGGACCCGTGACAGTACCAGAATTAGCACGGTGGCAAACACACTGGGTCACGAGTGAGGGGACGACGTGAATCTGGCAGGTTCGCAACGTGGCAAGACATTATGCGTTGGTTCTAGGTACGGAACGGAGAGCTTGAAATCATGCAAGGTCAACATGGGAGGTTTCCCAAGGCAGACATTGCTCGTGCTGCTGTGGTGATACCAGCTGCCCGGTTGAAAAGGACGGAGAATACGTAAGGTGTATCGACAAATCCTCTCTTCCTAACGAACCTGTGTTACTTCGCGGTTTGGCGACTACCCTAAATCCTACCCTATCTTGCCAGTTGCCCTTGTTTTGCTCTGACCCAGCACATCCCTTCAGCCGCCGGCATGGAAGGTTTGCGACGGAAAATACAGCAGTTCATCAGATGTACGTTCACTTATGGACGGTTCCACGGACGTCAAAGACAAAGGAGATAAAATACAGACGTCCCCATACGAGCGTGTGAACTTGTCACGTCAAACCGTGGAGGGGGCTGCACCATCAGATAAATTTAGTTGCCGTGGATCCACACAGGACCCCCTTCAGAGTTCGAGAATTTCTCCGCAATGAAAGAACCGAAAACAAGCGAGATAATGGCTGACAATTTAATCAGTATGTTCAGAGATGGTCCTGATGTATCCTTCAGTGGATCTCCAACAGTATCGCCAGTCACTGCGTTCTTATGAGCTGCGGAGCCCTTGCCGTGGTGGGGGCCCAGGGCTCCAGTCTGAGGAAAACAGGAAGAAGAGAACAAATAAGCGTTAGCGCGCCACGTAACGGAGAATGAAGGACACGTTCAGATTGAGAGCTAACAGCTACGCACTATCTGGACGAGGGACGCTGGACAGGTGCGCTCATCAAGAAAATCAGTTCTTTCTCCACGCTCATACTGTCCTCACATGTATACCAAACCCGGAACCCGGGGCCCGCAGACGACTTTAACAGAAAAGGGCGGTGATCATTCCTCTACGTCTCTTTCTCTCCCATAGACGGCCGTACTTTCCCACGGAAATTGACAAGATGTCTAAGAAAAGGAAGAAAACACTCGCTTATAAAATGGCGGGCGGACCTGGCGACTCCCAGACCAGTGTTCCCCTAGACGTGGCTAGTCATTTGCTTTCTCTGTTTATAGATCTGCTTTGCTTCTCTGTCTAGCGCGGACCCGCAGGCTTTCGATCAGCGCTGCATGCAATGTCCGACAAGTTTTCTCACACTAAAAGAAAAGGTCGAAGTGATAGAGTCATCCCACGCCATCTGTTTGAGATCGTTTCTTCCTTGTCTTCTCTTAACTACACGAACTAATCCTAGCATCATAATATTCTCTCTCCCCCTTTCCTCCTGTTGCAACGAGTGGGTCGTCCTCGTTTCCTTACCTCAATGTACTTCTTTGAGTTGTCCCAGGCACCCCCTGAGTTCGAAGATGAGATAGCTAGCTGAATGCCTGACACAAGAGCGCCTGTAAGCAGCCCTGCCGTGCAGTTCTTTCCGAACATCATCCCGGCAACTACAGGGGCACCAATGACCAGTGCTCCTGGAGCAATCATAGCGTGCAGGGAGGCTCGTGTAGAGATTTCAATACAGCGTTTGTACTGAGGTTCAATATTTCCCTGGATGATTAAAGGGAACTGCTGTAAACACTCTTGAACCATGTCATTTGCAGCCAGTCCCACGCTCTTCATTGTCATTGCACTGAAGGCGTATGGAAGCATGGCTCCTATCAGAAGACCCGTAAAAGTCCAGGGATCCAACACATCAACTGCTTTAATGCCTGCCCGCACTGTGAAAGCTCCGAAGAGGGCAAGAGACACTAAAGCCGCCGAACCTATCGCGTAACCCTGAGCAGACAAGAGACACAAACAGACCCACTTTGACATGAAAAGCGGAATGGGGAGGCAAAGAAGAAGAAGAAAAAGTATGGAACAAGTAAGCGCATGGGGGGATCCCCACTTTGCATACCCCGAGAAGCACACATGTGAAGAACAGAACAAACCCTTGGGGCAACTCTCATGGAGGCCTACTCACGACTGTAGTCATGAGAGGGAATGTGGGGCACATTTAGACTCGGTATGAATCTCAGGGCATAAGTAGCTTTCAGTAAGAAAGTGCAAAGCTTCGGTCCTAAGCAAAACCGCATGGCGCGTGATAGCAGATGTAGAAGACAGAGATACTCTGGAGATACCAATGATGAGGTGGAAGAACAATAAACGAATGAAAACTGCCAAAAGGACTCCCACCAAAGCCCTGTAGCAGCAGCAGCGGTCTCATAAAGAATAATTGACCGAGTCTGCGAATAGACCACGGCCACAGGGAAGAGATACATATAAGACGGAGTGCCGTCTGAATGCTTCCTTCGACTCTCCAAGGAGGAAACCCTTCAGCGATCTCCCAAGTCAAACATACAGACCCGAGTTACGGCTACGACAGGTTCATCAATAGTACACTCCGGTACACCGAGGTCTATCTATCTATCTATCTATCCTTAATCTATCTATCTATCTATGATGGCGTGTTCGAACTCCACACCAGACACAGCATTCTTGTAGCACAGCGGAATGCGCGTCAGGTATAGAGCTCGGTAACGACCTATCCGTACACCGATCTACATTACACGTCGCCGATTCCTAGGGAGGGTCTATATGAAAATATTCCACTTATCTCTTCTTAGATACCGCTACGTCTACACATATATCATGCATGTGGGCTCACCCTCAGAACTATGTTGGCAAAGAATGCTAGAGAAGACTGTTCGAAGACAGGATAGAGACTTTTCACTTGTTCTTTTCTCACCTTTCCGACCGCTGCAGTTGTATTCCCTGCTGCATCTAAAGCATCCGTGCGACTTCGGACATCGGAACCAAGACCGGCCATTTCTGCTATGCCCCCCGCGTTATCACTAATAGGGCCATACCCATCGATCATGAGCCCCATGGATAGTGTGGAAAGCATGCCTAGTGCTGCCAGAGCGATTCCATACATGCCGCATGCAGTATGGGCTACCAAGACAGCCGCCCCGAGACATAGGATTGGAACAACTGTAGACATGTACCCGAGAGCAAGACCATAGATAATCCCTGTCGCTGCGGAAACCGTCTGTGTTTGCGCGATTTCACGCACAGGGAAGTACGAATGCGAGGTGTAATATTCAGTAATGAATCCAATAGCTAAACCCACCCATAGGCCAATCAGAACACACACGGCACCCTGCCACCATGTAGTTGTCCCTTGGCTTCCATCCACAGAAAATTCGGAAGGGAGAAAGACATAGGAAAGAAGAACAACTACAGGCGTCTCGAGGGCTGTGCTAAGAAACATAACAAGCTTTAAGGCTTTCTCGATATCGTCATAACCCCTGACTGCAACACATGAGCGAACTAAGATAACGGTCATAATGCCTGTAAAGATTCCCGTACTTGAGATCAGTAAGGGGAACATCATCCCTGCCCATGTATAGGCTAAACCAGTCACCCCTCCACTAGACGACGCGCTTGCAGTCCCTAAAGATGCTCCAGCTATCACTAGACCCGCACAGCTAGCTTCAGCTAGCGATCCAAAGAGATCCGCACCCATTCCAGCCACATCCCCTACGTTATCTCCAACATTATCTGCAATGCATGCAGGATTACGGGGATCATCTTCAGACATCCCGTACTCATTCTTCCCTGACAAATCGGCCCCGACATCCGCTGCCTTCGTATAGATACCTCCACCCACACGTGCGAACAAAGCGATGGATGAGCCCCCTAAGCCATAGCCTGGAAAACATAGACACAGAGAACCGAGGAGATGCCCTGGTCACGTCATTAACTTTTTCTCATACACATCCACTTTCTCATTTCATCGCCGGGCTAGGCACACAACAAGAAAACCCTGGAGAGATCATCCACACCAACACAGACAGACGCCACATATCTCTCAGCCACAGGCCCCCCCCTCTCAATGAAATTTCATGAGAGAAAAGCCCTCAGGCACCATCACCTCCTAGAACGACGAAAAGCCACATTGACAGTTTACCCCAGGAAGAAGAAAGACCCTACACATCTTCCTACATCAGTCTCCAGCACCCCATAGGAAACGGGAGGGAGATCTAACACTTCTTAAGCTACAGGCAAATGGGTCTATCGAGTTCACCAACTACACCGACAATTGACAGCTAAATAGACTGAGACATGTGCGACGAGCCCCCTCGAGCTAGTCACCCGGGGCATTTTATGCACCTCGACGTTCTCCTGTGAATCCGAGGTGTCGACGAGCTGACAGTCCACCCCCCTAAGTGACTCCTTACGCACAGTTGTATAGTGTCTAAAATGGGTTGACGAAGCAAGCAGAATCCTTTTTCTTGCTCAGCATTCGTTCCGTGTACATACCTGATGCTGTACATAACGAAGCTAAGTCGGTACATACAGATATCTACATACGCATATAGACCTATATCTATCTCTACATGTAGGAGATCTGTATACAGTCGTGACAAGAGAATGTACGTGAGAAGAATGAAGGAAACCGTCATTCTTTGACTGTGTTTTCCGCAGGCAACGACAAGTGAAGTCAACATGGAAGATGGAAGAAGGCATCGTTGCACTTATGAGAGAAACGAACGAACGAAGCGGTTCATTACCTGCCACAGCCTCGAAGAGAGCTTTCTGATCTCCTGGGTCTGTTCCAAAGAGAGAAGGGAGTCTATAGATGAGAATAAGCGCCACAAGGGATAGTACCCCTAACGAGACTAGAGCGAATCCCATGACACTTCCTGCAGTCAAAGCAACTTCGAAACCCCGACCAAGGTCTGACCAGGCCTCGTGACACGTCCTGATGTTGGCGTAGACTGCGATTTTCATCCCTACGTATCCGCACAGGATTGACGTGAAGCTCCCGAGGACGAAAGATGCGCTTGTTGCTGTAAAGTTAAGAGATACAGAAGAGACAGAAATGAGGACACACTCCCTCAAGAGGGAAAAAGGTCTCGCTTGATCACCACTCTGGCGACATCCCTTGAGTATATTTCGTCCTTTCTTTCTCTCACTATGAGGTATCCGACCATTCGTGCGTAAGACACAAACGGGACCGAAAAACGAGATAAGAAAACAAAAAGGACGGAAGCCTCTTTCTGTACAGAGTCTAGCAATCTGCACCTCTCACCGCTCGCCGACACTCCACATGCGCACGTTACTTCCCCGCAGGAATCGAGACAACGTGGAACTTCACACTACAGAGGTACAAATATGTAAGCCTCTACTTCTCAGGAAGAAGAGAGTATCTTGAATCGATACTCTGACAGGGATGGAAGTCTCTCGCTACCCTTCTTGTCGTATAGCCAGCCAGCTGAGACCTTTGTAGGGTTGTCCGCTCACGAGTGATATGAAACCGCGGGGAGATACCAGGGAGACAAGAAGACAATCCATTCCATCGATCTAACGAACTCCAAGGTATTCATTTCTAAGAGACCCACGCCACCATGCTCTTCAGAAGCACCCGTCTACTACAGAGAAGGAGGAAGGCCTTCACGCACACCGAGTGTATCACCATACTCGTTTTTGCATCTCTTGCCCATGTGACTGACTCGTTTGGCCGACTATGTGTGTTTTCTTTGCTGCCTCTCAGAGGGGTGTCCGACCCTAAAGACATTGAAAGATGAGCAGCAAGACGAAGACCCTCCTCGGCCCCTCCTAGGGAACTTACGGACACTAACGAAGACTCCAAGGATGATCGCAAAGAAGACAATGTAGACCAGCATGTACTTGAACTCCTGTTTGAGAAAGGCCCCAGCCCCTTCTGCGATACATCGTGATATACTCTTCATCATGTGTAGTTGGTGGTGGATATTTCCTGACATCTAACAGAGAAGAGAAGCAAGCACGCAAGATATGTAGCACGCTATTCTACAAGCTTTCATGCTTCTTGAGAACCAATGGAAAGTCAGAACAGGTTTAAAAGACAACTCACTGTCTCTTCCTCCTGTGTCTCTACCATATACACTTGTCACCAAAGAAGATATTTGAGCTGTACATATTCCCTTGAATCTCTTGTTTAGCAGTCCATATCTACGTCAACATCCATGAATCTGAGACATTCACCGGGGTGCCTTCTCAGAAGTTGCGCCACCCCGATGTCTAGACCTCCGCTGAAACCGCTCCTTTTTCATGGAAAGACAGAGAATAAGAAAGAAAGAAAGTAAAAGCACACCAGAGATGAATAAGAAGAGTGATGGCCTTGAAAGTAGGGCGTGTCATGTAAAGAATGCTTCATGAGACACGGGAAAGACATACGACGGTGAGGCTGCAAGCGACATTCCACAGCGGCGATGGATTGACCCCCCTGGGGGATGGAGAGTAAGAAACCCCAGGAAACCTGTATACTGGGTAAGATAGCATCGTAGCTTCTGAGAGGCGTAGAAGAAACTAGGTCTTCATACACACAGAGGAAAAGTTTTCCTTTGAAACTGCAGGTTCCCGAACAGTGCAATGGCGTCATCCTCGGCAATCCATCAGTCACCCGTCTCGTGCCATATCTCCTCTCCCTGTCTAGAGAAAAGGATTCATTCTGTTTCTATTGTGGGGGGTGAATGTGCAAGGAGAAAACCATCAGAGAGGCATGTGCCACGGAGAGTTGGGGCTTGCCCAAGAGCGAAGGTTTGATGCCGAGAGGCGACAGAACGGTTTTTCATAAAGGCTTTTCCCCGACTTCTTCTGTCTCTTACTTCCAGCTGAAGAGGGTCAGTCAGTCTCTTCGTGTCGTCAACCAGCGGTCCATCCAATCGCACTTGAGAGACTTTCCATGCTTCGTACATAGCCCAGGCAAGACCTAGAATGCTGGGAACGAGTAGAAGCCACGTGGTTATTTTATCTGCATGAGAGTCACTATCAGCTACCCAGCCCGCAGCCACAGCGGGAGATACAGTTGGGTTTGGCTTGTCTCCCGCATGATGTCCGCTTGCAGCAGATGACAAGACAACAGATGATGACGCAAGAGGACAGACGGAAAGAACAAGACAGGCGGCTGCGGTGGCAGCGACCGGAGCAACCGACCCCCTGGAGAGAATCGGAGGGGGGGACAGGCGACGACTATCCCTTTTCATATTGTAGTGCAATACGTGGCTGGATTTGAGGGTCTTCAGAAAGGTGACCTGTGTGGGGTATCCGGTCCGAGTGTCGATACTACGCGGGAGTCTTGCCCGCTCTCACTGCAACGAAGGGGTCCCTAAACAGAACCGCGAGTGTGCACAAAACAAATTAAGAGGGTCAACAAGCAAAACCATCCAGGTAGGTCAAAATAGCCACGGCGTGACACCTGGAGGGACGAACAGACAGACGATTAGCCAGGTTGCTGTAGGTACCGCGTGAACTCAGGAACACACGTTCACGTGGTTGTCTGGTTGACTCCGCTTTGTGTCGTAGCGGAAAAAGGGAAGAGAGCAGAGACTAACGAAACACACAAGCAATAACCTTGGTGACTGAACCGATGTTGACCGGGCCGAAGACGAATCCGCCTGCCTGCAACAAGAAACGAGCGATGATACCTTCTTGGAGTTACAAAATTAAAGTTGCCATTCACCACGGGCAGCCGCCGTAAAGTCTCAGCCAAAGGAGCTTGGATTTTTCCTGACAGAATGAGAAACACTAAAAAAACCCTCAGATCAGCTTCCCTGTGCACTTAAGCACTGCATCCGGCCTAACCGCCAGGTGTGCATCCGGGGGGGCTGCACGAAAGAAAATGACCCATTTGCATTTCTAGGGTTTCGGCACGAGGGATGGTGTCCAGTTTTCGCGCTGTCTATCCCAACCAACAAAAAGTCCAGCCGCGAAAAATGGTGCAATGAAGACAGCCCCGGAACGAAAGGCACACCCGCGTGTACGCTCAGACAGTTGAACTCAACAGAAAGCCCGCGGTGCTCGTCTACGTGGATCTGCTGTGCCTCTGGCGATCCTATGCCGTGCTGCAAGACCGGCAAGATTGGGAAGTGCGACACACCAGACAAGTTCGGAAAAGCAACTCCGTGGCTTGGAAAGACCGCATAGCCCAGGGTGGCCTGTTTCACTTAGAGAGACCCTTTTTGGCCCCTGAGACGGAATGGTGCAGGCAGACTCGCCAGCAGCGATGCATGCAGCTAACCACCGATTCACTCCTACCGTTCTGGTCCACCTTTGCTAGGAGGGGGGGAGACGGACGAAGGTGGCCGCATGTTTCCTGGACTATCTTAACCAACAACCTGGTAAGTAACACGATAGCGAGAACGAGTGAGTAGTGTGTCCGTTGAAGAGCTCCTCGAAAGATCAACCATTTCCTTCCACACGCTCGCATAAAACGGACAGACCGAGGAGCATCGGGTTCTCGCGCCACCCACGGTTCGAACGCCGAATGCGGTTACAGGAAAGAAGTCCCCTAGCTGTTATGGACACTGCCAGTCCGAGAAGCGAATTGACAAGGCTGGTCGAAGCCAAGGAGACCTGAAGGGGACCGAGTGAATTCGCGAAGAAGAAAGCATCTGTTACAAGAGTAGGGATTCTTTTCAGAATCCGTGCGTGGATGCGGCGAGGAGACAGCAGCATGCGAAATTGAGAAATGCAGCTTTTCTAGCGTAACCGGCTATCGATGCCGGAACACGTAGGCCTTTCCTTTCAGAGAATGCCCTCCTCAAGGTATATGCCTGCTTGAGATTTTGTAAGTGCTTTACTACACACGCCGGAGGTGTTTCCCCCACTTCTGCCCACCTACAAATGTCGTTTCTGCGGCACGACTGTGAAAGGCTGTAGGCCGGACACAGAGACCGTCAGGGAACAGAGAGATCTTAGTTTACAAAATGGGACGCAGCGCCGATATAACCCTCTTGCTTTCCTCGAAGTCACTGGGGTTTCTGCCTTGTGACAGTCGAAGGCTCGTGCGCGTCGTCCTGCCCGGTCGTGATCCAGTGCCTGTCAGCTCCCCAAAACGAGCCCCGGCGGTCAAGTTGCAGGTTGATGATTCCTGCAGAGTTGAGTGCTCCCCACTACAGGACGAGTTGACAGCAGGAGCGGCGCCGTACTAGACGTAGCGGCACCACGGGTATGATCAGCTACCGGACTGACACCCGCATAACTTATGGAGTCCTGATTCGAAGAAAAGGCGTCTGTAGACAGCATTGTAGAGTACCTCAAAGTTCGGCCTTGCACCCGCCGTGAACATCCATTCGTCCTCTGAAGCCGGGAACCGAAAGACGTGCCGATCTGCCCGGGGGTCCCGTTTCTACCTCCGTCAGTGCAAAGCACTATGTAAATGCAAGAAATCCCTTGTGTCCCACTTTCAAAAGTCCGTAGCGCTTCTTCAGGATCAGACTCAGAATGGCCTCGCTGGACAAAACCGGCGAATCGGGAGTAGTACCAGCCATCGCTCTGATCAGTCTTCAGTCGATGCTGACAATCAAAGGCACTAGTGGAAGCCTGCTTCCTTTCTTTAGGGCTCTTCACGGAAGCCTGTGTAAGGTACAATAAGGGACATCCGGGAAAGGCTCCCCTCGCATCCGAGCTTGCATACAGACTGGAGAGGCGGAGGTAATCCGGTAGCAGTTTTTCTTGTGCTTGACAGGTCTCCACGTGGATGCATGGTTGCAGGGACCGGACGGCGGAGGTTTAAGGAGCG